>NC_072734.1:152670166-152970166 GCF_026930045.1 Uloborus diversus | reverse complement strand
ATTGTATTTTTGTAAGTTCAAACAAGTGGCAAGACTTTATAAAGCTGTTAGATGCATATTGTATCTTCTGTTCATTTACATTTTTAATCTAAACAAAAGCTGCAATCTAGCTCAGAATATTGAAATGTGTAACAGAAAAAATGTGTAAAAAATGCAGTGTACAGGTTGAATTTCTTGATGTTTTGATTGAAAATATCAATGACATTATTTTTCTAATAAAAGAAAAAATCATCAGTGCATGTGCAAAGTAAACAAAAATAATATCTTCAAACCAAAATAATACACTTTAGAAACAATAACAAGCTGCATTAAATTAGTTTATTAGTAATCAATGGTTTATCTAGAACTTTTGCCAAAGTTTTAAAGATGAAATCAAATGTATAATACCACAGGGCCCTCGCAGAAGTTCCTTGCAAAAATAAACGGTGCGGAAACTACACTATGCAGTTGGAATAGAAATTCCATGAAATTCGAACTCTATTTCATTAATCAAACGGAACACCAAACTTTGAGGAGAATTTTTATTTTACTTTCAACAAGTTTCTTCCATTTCTTTCTTTATGTGATGGATTGCATCTATAATTTTAAATTACATGTCACAGCATTTCTATGTATTTTTTTGATGATGATGAGTATTTATCAAAATTTATATTTAATTATTAATTGTGGAAAAAGAGTCATAATAAAACGAAAGTTCCATCATATTTGGATGACCATTTGAATGAGGTCGCATCCGAATTTTTAAAAGTATTTTTTTCTGAAAGAGCATGCTTAAAAACATAGGATTTGATCATTTTTTAAACAATTCCACAACGTTTAGCATTTTTTAAAACGGAGTTGTTTCCTTCAGTCAAAAGTTGCTCTTTTAGTCATTGAAATTGATAGAATAAGCAAAAAAAAAAAAAAAAAAACCCAGAAAATACTTTTATTTTCCCAACAGTTATTATTTAATTAATTTTTTTAAATGTACAATTTTTTGAACAAGGCGTGTTCTTGGTGACGTCACAAATGATGCTATTTAGCGCGTCTTTCTTCCGCGTTTCCACGTTATGATAATCAAGCAGAGAATTAAATATTCATCTCTGCTCTTGCTATCAACCATATCGTTGCCAATACTCGTAAGTAAAGATGCGAATTAATAATTTTGCACTGTGAATGGTAACACTGAATGGCATTTCATCATTTGTGATGTCATCGGCAGAAGCATAAAGAATGAAAACGCACCGATTTAAGTAATTTTTAAAAATATTAAACGTAAACAAATTATTTAAAAAAAAGTCAGATTCTATGTTTTTAAGCATGCTCTTTCAGACAAAAATACTTTTAAAATTTTGGAAACGACTCCATTATTTTACTTGGTGCGCAGATTCAATTTCATTTTTACGCTTCTGCACATGACATCACAAGTGATAAAATGCCATTCACTGATGCCATTATCACAGAGTGCAATATTTAATTATCTTCTTTACTCATATGGACTGGCAACGATATGGTTGATAGCAACCGTAGAGCGATTTTTTTATTTCACTTCTGAATTATCATAATCTGGAAACGCGGTAGACAACAAGCGTAAACACTCAGTGTGTCAAAGTTCATCACATGTGACGTCATAAAGACCATGACAGATTTGAAAAATCGGTCATTTAAAACAATTAATTAAAAAATAAAAGTTTTGAAAATAAAAGATTGTCCTCACTCCAATGTATTATTATTTTTTGCTCATTCTATCAACTTCAGTGACTAAAAGTAGTAATTTTGACTGATGGGGACATCCCTATTGCAAAAATGAATTTTTTAAAATTTATTATTATTTTTTTCTAAGATAAGCAACTAAATTTGTCTTAATTAACATATTTAATGGCATAAGTTTTTTAATGGAGATTTTTTAAACGAACATCAGATAACTAATAAAACAATTTTTCAGCATAAGTTATTCAGAAGTAGTTATTTTAGGCATAAAATTATTTTGGATAGGTCATTCATGAAGCCCTTTAGGGTTTTACATTTTCTGTTTACTATTCTTCACAATTTCTGCACTTGATGCATCCCGTTGGAGCCCATGACATGTGGGCATTTATTCTTGCATTTCTTTTTTTATATTTTCTTGTCAGTATTTTTCTATAATGGTCAAGCTAAACGTGCATTTAATTTTTTGATGAAACTATGAAATTCACTAAATAACAGATGTTTAAAAAAATACTAAGAACTTTTCATAATGCACTCAAAATGACAAAATATCTTTTCTCGGTCAGAAAGGACAATTTAAGTATTTCTGTAGTTTTCAATTATTCTAAGAAAAAGACTTCTCTCATACGAAGAAAAGTGCGGCTAAATTACATAATTTTACTTGACTAGTTATGGGTACATCATCTTAAAAGAATCTTTGGTGAATTTACTAGCGGCAAAAATATTCCTGTATGATAGGAAAAACTACGAAATAAGTAGGTATCAACAAAACTGATACCTGATATGAAACAGCAACGTCAGGCACTTAACCCGTAACAGGGGAGGTGAAAAGGTAGGACGTAACAGGGGACGTGAGGTTTTAGAGACCGCTCTATTTACAATTAAAAAATAAATCGTGCAATTAAGATACATTCTTGTACTTTCCTTTAGATGTTCTTTGAAGTTTTACTAGCACGGGGGAAAAATTTTTGAAATTTGAATCGAAATGTACCTTTTCCGAGGAAATTTTGCTATAATCTTATGATTTTTTTTGAGAAAATCATATGCTGCAGTAAATAACTAACTACAACTACGCGTACTTAAAAATGAATCTATTATTTATTAATGATTTCATTTTATTTATTTAATATATACAGAACATTTTAGTACCAGGAAATTGATTATATCACGTAATGGAAAAATTTTGAGAGCACTTCAACTATTAGTATCTCGCGACGTAATTCGAGGAATAATTCAGCCTTCATTGTACCAGAACATCATTGCTTAACGTTTGCGAACATTTCAAGCAAATTTCAACCTCACCTAGAATATTTTGCATCTCTTCTGCATAACGCGAATAAGATAATTGAACCTATAAACGCGGTTGTAACGTTAAAAGCCATGCCGAAAATTGTAACACTAATACAGAGCAGGTGCGATTTCACATACCATTTCTAAAGATTGCAATGAAATTTAAACCAGCTGCACTCGGGTAAAGATACTGATAAGCAAGGTCACAAAACAAAAGGTCTTGGGGAAAACCATTCAATCGGACTGAAAATGAAATAGGGGTGATCGGATGAAATTTTGAGCGGTCTGTAAGACCGCACGTACCCTGTTACGGGTTAAGAAAGAAACCCTTCAAAAACTTAAATGCAAAGAAAATAGCATATTTTACTTTTTGAACATTTTTTCCAAACGTAGATAAAACTCATGTTTGCCTAAAATGTGGTGGGGATGTTCTTGAAAGATGTTATTTTTAAAACCCATTGATGTTGCTCTTGGAATATCAATTACAAACTTGATATTGACAGTACAAGACAAACCTGACCTACTGGTTGGGTGGCGATAGCTGATCATTTGGCCCTATAATCAGATTAAGTAGGAACGAAGCGTATCAAATTGTTTACCTCTTTATCAAACTGAAAAATATACTGAACTTTTCTTTTTTATTTCTCTATCATCAGTGAGTGGGTTCTAATCGTTGATTCGAAAATTTATGCTTTTCAGCATTATGAACGTTTGAGAACTTTTTGAACCAGAAAAAAGGGAGAGATTTATTTTTTAATGAAAACCGTTTTGTGTGGTATAAAGAACGAAAAGTAAATATAATTAAACAAATTGCAATAAACTGCGTACCAATATTGGTAGACATTAATGAATTAATTTGGGAAACGAACAATTTAAAACACATATATTCTAAAAATAGAAAAGATTTAAAGCCAAAGGAAAACAAAAACATTCCATCCGTCAGAACTAATACTTTGAGAGCTTCAAGGATAAAATGTTCTTACGGAAAATTATCCAACAGGTCCATTAAATTTTCGTAATCTAGTTTTCAGAGCACTCCAGTTCATTATGAGATCTTACTTAACTCAATCATACTGTTGTGTAAATATATGGGAAGGGAAGTTTCTAGAGAAAATCAAATTTCAGATAACTCAAAATAGTTGCGTAAATTTCCGTAATTGAAGGGTAGTTATGTCCGTTCTCGAAATTAAAATTTCATATCAACCGGTAATGGAAATTATTGCCACTGTAAGTAAAGAGAACTTAGTGAAGAAATATGCAGTGACAATAAATGCCGTTGGGAGTATGTGGTGACTACATATATTGCGTGGTTTTTGTTCGGGTAAACTTAACTTAATTGGTTTGAACGTAAACATAAAGCTAGCTGAAGCTAACATCAATGGGTATGTTCGAATAGACGTTTGCACCGGTAGGTTGATTTGATGATGTCAGTGGTTATAAATGCGCATTGACTATAAATGCACTTTGATGTACGTGGTTAATATATATGTTGAGTGGTTCTTGTTCGGGTAAACTTAGCTTAATTGGCTTGAACGTTAACGTTAAGTTAGCTGAAGTTAACAACAATGGATATGTTCGAATAGACAGAGCAACGTTTGCACTGGTCGATTGATGTGATGATGTCAGTGGTTATAAATGTGCATTGACTATAAATGCACTTTGGTGTACGTGGTTAATATATATGTTGAGTGGTTCTTGTTCGGGTAAACTTAGCTTAATTGGCTTGAACGTTAACGTTAAGTTAGCTGAAGTTAACAACAATGGATATGTTCGAATAGACAGAGCAACGTTTGCACTGGTCGATTGATGTGATGATGTCAGTGGTTATAAATGTGCATTGACTATAAATGCACTTTGGTGTACGTGGTTAAAATACATGTTAAGTGGTTCTTGTTCGGGTAAACTTAGCTTAATTGGCTTGAACGTTAACGTTAAGTTAGCTGAAGTTAACAACAATGGATATGTTCGAATAGACAGAGCAACGTTTGCACTGGTCGATTGATGTGATGATGTCAGTGGTTATAAATGTGCATTGACTATAAATGCACTTTGGTGTACGTGGTTAATATATATGTTGAGTGGTTCTTGTTCGGGTAAACTTAGCTTAATTGGCTTGAACGTTAACGTTAAGTTAGCTGAAGTTAACAACAATGGATATGTTCGAATAGACAGAGCAACGTTTGCACTGGTCGATTGATGTGATGATGTCAGTGGTTATAAATGTGCATTGACTATAAATGCACTTTGGTGTACGTGGTTAATATATATGTTGAGTGGTTCTTGTTCGGGTAAACTTAGCTTAATTGGCTTGAACGTTAACGTTAAGTTAGCTGAAGTTAACAACAATGGATATGTTCGAATAGACAGAGCAACGTTTGCACTGGTCGATTGATGTGATGATGTCAGTGGTTATAAATGTGCATTGACTATAAATGCACTTTGGTGTACGTGGTTAATATATATGTTAAGTGGTTCTTGTTCGGGTAAACTTAGCTTAATTGGCTTGAACGTTAACGTTAAGTTAGCTGAAGTTAACAACAATGGGTATGTTCGAATAGACAGAGCAACGTTTGCACTGGTCGATTGATGCGATGATGTCAGTGGTTATAAATGTGCATTGACTATAAATGCACTTTGATGTACGTGGTTAATATATATGTTGAGTGGTTCTTGTTCGGGTAAACTTAGCTTAATTGGCTTGAACGTTAACGTTAAGCTAGCTGAAGTTAGCAACAATGGGTATGTTCGATTAGACAGAGCAACGTTTGCACTGGTCGATTGATGTGATGATGTCAGTGGTTATAAATGTGCATTGACTATAAATGCACTTTGGTGTACGTGGTTAATATATATGTTGAGTGGTTCTTGTTCGGGTAAACTTAGCTTAATTGGCTTGAACGTTAACGTTAAGCTAGCTGAAGTTAACAACAATGGGTATGTTCGAATAGAGCAACTGTTTGCACCTGTCAGTTGATTTGATGATGTCAGTGGTTAGTGCGGTGAGTGTAACACAGGACGTTTTCAACAGTTTTCTTTAACCGGCAGATGTATAACAACGCGCTTGGTTAGTTATCGGTTAATTAGCTAAAAGCTCATACCAAATATCGTTAATACGTTAAAAAAAAGCTTGCTTGCGCTAAATGTAAAGATCTATATATGAAAACATTTTGCCTTCAGTTGTCTTATGACTATTTCATACTGACGAGTCGGAACTAGAGCAAAACTGCAGTCTGTAAGATGCTGTAATGAGTTGCCAACCCTATATTAGATCTTGCTCTGGGATGATCACTTGTAGTTGTGTCATAAATTGTGATTGTGGAAAATAATTTTTTTTTCTGCATTGGTTTCTGAAAGGAGAATGTTTTAAAGATTGCGAGATTCAAGATTCATGGTAATGTGGTGTTTTTCAAGCATTTAGTGAGTATGCTAAATGAGTTATAATTTTAAGTTTCAAGTTTTGGACATCATATTTCTGCCTTTTTATTACAATTCAGTTCATAACTAGGATTTTTTTTTACTATCTTTAAAATTAAACAATAACTTTACACAAAATTAGCTATAGTTCTGTCGCGAAATAGATGAAAAAAAAAAAAAAAAAAAAGATTTATAATGCTGTTTTTTCATCTGTAGAAAACCGCTGTTTACTCTTTATATCATCTTAGATGCTCTTTCCACGACTAATATATTTCAAATTTTCAATTTCTGTTTTGCAAAGAATAAAATTATCTTACGTTTTATGTATTTTATATTTATTGAGGAAAAATGTTCTTATCTTTCTTTGATATGGATAAAAACTCGATTTTCGTTTTTAGGAAAACCCTTTTTCATCGAAGATCCGGTAATATTTTACATACTGCATTGAATTACGCCTTAGAATATTCCAGGAAGATTTGATTTATCTTTTCACTATATTTTGTTGCAAGCTAAAAAAAAGACTATTGTGAGTGTTGGAACTGCATTTTTTTTTCTTCTGCTCCTGAATGGATAAAAGTTATTGATTTCCCATCTTCTAAAAAAAGTATGAAACGAGCTGATGTGTGCATCATATGACTTCCTTTTACAATCAATTTAAAGTTATTTGCCCATTATTAGCAATTTTAATGTGATTCAAAAGTTAACTCTCTAAATATCATCAGCAATGGCCAAATTAAAAATAGATAAAAAAATCGCCAAATTTGTCGCCAAGTTGGCGACAAAACTTGGCGAGCAAATGCTTGGCGATATATTGCCAAGTGTTTATATAAATTATAACACCACTTGAGTTTGCATTGAAATTAACATTGATTTCACTCCAAAAGACCCCTTTCGGAACATCCAAAGGCAACAAAAAGGGGAGGTACACAACTAGACCCCACTAGGAGTCTACGTACCAAATTTTAACTTTCTAGGACATACCGTTCTTGAGTTATGCGACATACATACGCACATACATACGTGCATACGGACGTCACGAGAAAAGTCGATGTAATTAACTCGGGGAATGTCAAAAGGGATATTTTGGGTGTCTATACGTTCTTAGGTACTTAACCGCGTGTGTTCGGGTTGAAAAAAAACTCAACGTTAATTTGGGGATGAGCAAAAATGGAAATTAAGGCCGAATTTCGAGTGAAAATTTTTTCGCGAATACAATACTTCCTTTTTTGTAAAAGAAAGTAAAAAAGGGTGGGCGTATTTTTTTTTTTTACATTTTAAATCACATTTAGCTCTGTATATGTAATAAAAACGTTTTAAAAATATATAAAATGATTGTTAATGTGAAATAGTGTCAGAAAAAATGAACATACTGATTAAAACGATTGAAAAACTTATTAGACTTCATAAAATATTCATTACTTTTTATAAACTTTCTAGAGAACTACCCGTCAAACGGACGGATTAAAATTGTTTTTACATTTGAACGAAGCAATTGTCTGTTTGTTGATATTTTGATAGTTGAAATTCCTTTTCTCCAGTGAATTAACCCTAAACTACAATAGGTAGTGCTTATTGTTGGCCCCTTTTTCGTTTCTTAATTCTCCTAGAATTACCATAAAGTAAAGAAATTACATACAGAGACCCCACTATACTAAGAAATTGAAGCGGGAAGTTGCACAGCTGTATCCCAAGATTCTTAACTTCTTATTAAATATCTTGAGATGCATTTTGGTTCAAAACATTCTATTACTGAATCTCAATTGGTTGTTAATTTAAACTTAGGTATTGTTGCAAGTTTATGAAACACGATTTTGAAATTGTATTAAAACATGAATTAAAATGCAAACCAATTCGCCAGCTTTATTTGGTCTCTTTGCGAGATTGGTGAAAACATTTTTTGCGAAGCGATCATGTTATCATATCCCCGGTCATAATTGAAGCGCTGTATCCCTTAATTCTGGCTTCAATTTCATCTTATTACCATAGACGGGGCTTCCCTATGTAAATTTCATTACTCTATGTAAAATTACAGACTTACCACTAAAACAGTTAAATTATGGGATCCAGTTCAGCCTTGTCAAAATAAAGCATTTCCTTGCATGTCAAACATTGCCAAAAAGTATAATTAAATCATAAATAACGTGTTGAATTTTTGCGGCTTTACAATGAAATAATGCAGTCACCCATGCTATGGCGCAAGTTTCAATATTGGTGACGTCAGCGTTACTCAATCAGTGATTTTGGTTATTATTTATATGAGGATGTCAATACTATATGTTAGTCATTTCTGCTTCTAGTCTATTTACAGAAGTCACTGATATATACGAAGGTTTTTCTGCTTTGGTGCAGGAAAGGTGTGCCCAAAGAGAGCAGTTTAGGAATCGATGATCTCCCAGTATACTGCCGCGTGTAGGTAAAGGGCAGTAACTGCAAATTTTTCATTTTTCATTTTTGTCATCTATTGTAAGTTATCTTTAATGTAAAAGCTCGTTTATTTGGTTTCCGCGGAAAAAAAGGCGCGTAAAAAACGTTTAATTCCAACATTTTTCTATAGTTAATATTGAATCCGACACACATTTTTTCAAATATCTTGAAAACTCATTTCTGCAGATACTGCCGTTTACCTGCTCGCGGCAGTATAGAAGATAGTAGGAAAAGCTGCTGTACCCACGGACAAAATTTACTTTTTAATTTTTGCTGGTCTCTGAGAATGGATAATCGATCAGTAAAATTTTCTGGCAGAATCTACAACTTATCATCTAATGTGGCATTTTTTTTCAGGTGAAAATCTCAAAACTTTCAACTTCAAAAATTGTTTTCTTAAAAACCATGTTTTTTTCCGTGGCTACAGCACCACGTTCACCCCGCGGACAGGGACATATTAAAAATATTATATAAATAGGCCTGAGGAACTCTATTATACTGAATACATTTTCATAAGCCATTTTATTTCGAAATACTTCAAACATCCATTGACATAACATTAAACAAAATATACAACAGATATTAAACTTTTTAACTCTTTTTTTTTAAATTTTCCTTAATTTTTAACATCAGTGAACTCTTTAAAAACATTATTACTCTTAAGAGAGATAATGATGTTATGAATAATTAATATGTTTTTAAACAAAATTATCTAGATTCATGATAATGTAGTTCTTATGTACCTACAAAATAACTTCAATTTATATGTAAATTGAAATCTTTAACAAAATTAAGCTATTAAGAAAAAACTCAGTTTAGATTAAACCAACAAAATCTAGAAAAGTCGACTTCAAATGAAAACAGGTGGGATTGATGGTCTATAGATCCTACAACAGGTGAGGGCTACTTCAACACTATATTTCCAAGCCCTACTTCCAATTCATCATCATTGTTAAAAACCAATTTCGAAAGTTGATGACAAAAGGCTCCATTTTGAGGTACTTCACAATGTAAGAAAACTCAGGTGTGACCCAAGGAGACTAAAAGTTGCCGTTCGTGGGTACACATGGTTATGTGTCCTTGGGTACAAAGGTACGCAATTTCTGTTTTGCAAGCGAGTCACATCGACAAGACCACAGTTTCACAACATTAAAAATCAGAAACAAAACCGTCAAAATATAGGGAAACAGGACACCTACAACAAAAATGAATAATACAATCCACGAAGGACGAAAAAAAAAGAAATTGCTCATGTTCTTTTTTACTTAGATCCTACTAAAACCGAAAAAATGTGATAGAATCTTAAATGTTCGTTTGATGGCGCTGAAACTTCCTGTGGTACTGGAGAGGGCTGTGACACACACGTTGAACCCCAATTAGGATCTCTGTCAACAATACCCGGAATTTCCCGACCAACGTCCGTAGGTACAACTGTCCGTGGGTACAGCAGCTTCCCATAACGATATCTCTGTTCTCGGTTTTTTTAATAATGATATTGAGTCCAATACAGATGAAAACACAAATTACCGCTGATAAAATTGGTGTACCTACAGTAGTTTTAACTCTGGAAGGTCATTCTAAGCTTTGTAATTTCTTAGAAAGATGTCTTAAAAGGTTCAACTTCAGATTCCTTCTTTTTCTCATTTCTTTCAGTAGATCCTTTAATAATAGAAAGAGGTTATTACGGAAGAATTTCCAGCTTTGATTACTCTATTTGACTTAAGAATGTTTTTAGGTACTGGTGGCCTTAAATGGCAAAATTTAGTGACTTAGACATATTAGGGACATCCACAGGCCTCAGAAGAACATGTTTATGTCTATTGAGAAGGTATAAAAGGTGGGAGAGTGAAGCTTTCAATTTCTAATGCAAGAATCTCAAGTTACGTGGTATATTTTAAAGTAAAGTACTGGAAGAAATCGGTTTTCCTTCACTCGTTTCACGTAAAACGCGTCTCCCATTCGTCGTAGTTGATCCAAGCGACTAGGGATTTTTACCTCAGCGTTTTCTAAGCCAATGACTGAACTTGCTTTCTCCAGTTCCTAATTCTGGTTCTTAGGGTTTGTCAAGTATTATGGATCCACCGTGCTCCATAATGCCCGACATGGCATCTTAGAAAATTAACCATAAAAGCAAACACACCAGTAGTGGCCAGTGCTTCAGCAATGATCACTTCAAGATCTATATTTGAAAAAGTATGATTCCGGTTCTCCAAATGGATTCAAAAGTGCATACGAGCAGGAGGTATTAGAGTCACCCGGGGGAATTATGGGTTACTCTCTTTCCGGGGTAAATAATGGTCACCAATTTTTTACTGTTAAAAAATGTTTTTACAAAACAACTAAATTATGCTAAGCCATCCTTATACATTCAACATAAATTCAAAAACAATGCAACAATGAAGTAAATGTTAGAAAAAAAAAATAGTTTTCGCACTTCTATAAAAACATCTTCAAAAAAGATTGTCTCGGAAAATCGTGATTTTTTTCAAGATTCGTGCAGGTGAAACACTTTTGAAGGAACAGTTTTATTGGTGCTGTGTTTTAATAGCAAATGGTCTAAGTTTTTCATACCAACATACATTTTTTCTTTAAAAAAAATAGTATTAAAAGTATGCTGATTTATACCCCAGTTCAGTGGGGTAATTCTGGGTCACTGGGGTAAGTCTTGGTCGGTATAGTTTCTGATATTTTAGATGTTTTTCTTATTTATTTCTATGTGAATAATATCAGTATTAACTTCAACGTATCCTTTTCTGTGCCAAACTTTCTCTCAAAAAGAATTTTTAATGCTCGAAGTGCAACATTGGATGATATATCATCTTCAATTGCTGCTGAAGAGCTGAACTATGCCCCTTTGGCTAGCAAATCAATTCCAGCTTTGAAGATAAACTAGATCAGCATGCAATAATGGCACACATCAAGTACCAAATTAAGAAACAAATTGATATGAACCCCTCGAGCACCAAATAAGGAGATAAATTCAATACTTATAACAAATCTTAGAACTGTAAAGCACAGATGTAGTCATCAAGAAAAACCCTGCTGCTGCTCAACAAGCTGATATAGACAGCCCCTAAATGCAAAATGAGCTTATTTTGGAATTGTTTATGACAACGAGAAAAACCAGGAAAAATCTGCAATAACTCAATCGCAAAAATATTCCTTCTAAAAATATTAAAGCATGGTACTACAGCCAAAATCATTCTGTACTTGAACATCAGATAGGCTTTGTAATGAATGATGATTGCGACATATTCTACAATGGGAAAGTAACTTAAAATTTGGACAAGGAAAAAGCAGAAAAGAGTTTTCTGGAACAAGGTGGCGGAAATTTTATTTATCCAAGCGAGAAATTTTTGGAAGTAATTTGAAATAAGTGCGTTTCTTCTGTCTAGTTAATTGAAATTGTAAAGAAAAAACCTTGCAGTTTACAGAAACATGGTAGTTGAAGGTAGCATACAAATATTAAAAAAATTTCTTCAGGGAATCATGGGCTTAGAGCAAAGAGCAATAACTAATTATAGTCGACTAGTAAGAGTCGACTAGAACATCAAATTATTTCAGTTATAATGTGTTATTTCTATAATATAATTTTTTTGTCATTAAAAAATGTATTTGTGGGCTAAGAAACAATAATTCAGAATGGTTAATTACTTTTGAAAAGGATGACTTTAAAAAAAACGGGATGACCCACATTTACCCCATGTATGACCCATAATTGCCCCGATCCAGGGTAATTCTTGGTCAGTCATTTAATTTAGATAAAATAAATAATACTGCAATTTTAAGTAAAGGGATTACTTGAATAATTTCTAAATTATTTAAGCTTACTCCATGCCGAATTAAGTCAATTTATATTTTATGCTTAAGAAAATATTAAGATGTTATGTTCTTTTGACACATATTTCCCCCGTCTGACCCTACCTCCTGCATGTTTGAATCCATTGGGAAACCTTTATTTCTATTTTGTCCAATATAAACCTTGAAGTGTCTACTACTTAAGCACTAGTAAGCACTGGCCGCTACAGGTGCGTTTACCTTATACTTTTATCAAAACTTCAAACTAAAAAACTTCTTTTAGTGCACAGAGTAGTCCATAAGTGGATTCTCTTCCGTATTTACAACATCATCTTAGTAATGGTAGAATGTTCGTTAAACACAGTTGCTTTGATGTCCTAAGAGTCATACACATCGGTAAAACACTATCCATGTCGTAACACCGCAAAATTCTGCGTCATGTTCTCGCTGTTCTCGCACCAGTGACACACTGACACAACTCAAAAATAAGATTTAAATTTAGTTTTCGTTTGTGGCTGTCTTGCATTTTGATAGAACTAATAAAAACTGCTCTAGGACAAGTATACAACTCAAAATCGACAAAATTTAACTTGTAGCGGTGTTGTATTAGACGTGCTATAGGTACAAGTCGATTTAACGTTGGTTTCAAAACTTACAGGCAAAAACTTCTGAGAATCATAAAAAAAAACCGTGTATATATTTCAGTTTTTTTTTTCGAGTGGGAGAGGGGAGATTCATTAATTCCTAGTGGTCCGTTACCATACTAGTCTCATTTAAAACAAAACGAACTAGTTAAAAGTATGTAAAATATAGTCGCTGCAGACACATGAAAAATAGTGGTATGCTTTAAAAAGTTCACGAAGCAGTTTAACCTTAAAACCTACTGCATTTTTTTTCAAAGACTACAGTCTGCCCACGGATTATATGGAATTGGCAAACGTTCAGTTATAACGAATCTATCTAAATGAGGGGGAAAAGTAAACATTTGATGTTCATGTTCCGCTCATTTGAATGAGACTCCGCTTAATTTAGAGGCTAACATACATCTACAAAAACTGGCATCCCTGAAAACTAATAAACTCCTCCACTTCCGCCTGTAAACCGGATGTTTGCCTTTCCATCTAATCGATGGTCAGACTGTTCAGTTTTCTGAATAAAAATATTTTTAATTATTTTACATCACATCCACGCGTTTAAACAATGTTACATTTTGTGCACTATATAAAATTCTACCTTCTGCAGTGAGGCACTTTTTCTTAGCATCTTTGCTTTTATCTACTCACTAAATTTCTTTTTAATCCGAAATTGAGATCATTTTCTGAACACTAGACAGAATCAAATTAATCGGTTCATTTAATGGAAAGACAAACCTGGTCGTTTCGTTATATTATCGCATTTTAGCGTCAAGAACTTGCGCACTTAAGAACATTCTTCTCGAAAGCAGTTCTCGGGAGAAAATCGTTCTTCGATAATTTAGTCTCCGTTTTGTTTTAGAATGTAGACGTAACTGTTGTTTAGATTTTTCTTCAAGTTAAATAAATTCGTTTTCTTACTGTATTTCTTAAGTATTTCAAATGACAAAAGTTTGCAAAAGATAAAATTTGGAGTTATGGCGGTATGTTGTCTAAGATGTTCTTGTTGGGATAATAGTGACATTGGGACATTGGGCTTATTGAGGATACACAAACACACACACACACACATATGTACATATATATATATATATATATATATATATATATATATATATATATATATATATATACAGGGTGAGTTCGATCGAATCTGCCATACGAAAGGGGGTGATAGAAGAGCCCAAGCGGAGCATAGAACCACCCATTATCGTGTCTAATCCTTAACCGTAACCGAGTTTTGGTAAATTTAAGGAAAATGAGTAAAAAAACAAAATTCTGAGAAAACGACTGATTTCTGAGATTCCTGCATAACCTACACACAAAATAACTACATATTCAAAAAGAGCAGACTAAATCCTACAAAATGATACCTTTCGCATTAAGATAGTCGCATTTTACTGAGAGCTACGAGCTTTGAAACATTGGACACAGTCAGAATTAAAATGGTGCCAACGTTTTTAATCGACATTTTCAAAAACAACCGTAAGAGCTACAATCGGGCAAATCTACCAAAAACTGGCTCATTTTATTGACTTTCAGATGATACAACAACAAATCATATTGGGCTTCAAGTTCAGCTGAAAGTCAAGCTTTTGTTTGAAACAGTGTAAAAATCTGCATTCGTTAAAAAAGGAAAACCAGCAAAGAGTCGCACTTTTCTGTTTTGAATTTTCTGTTTCACGATAGCATGTTGCTTTCTTTGTTTAAGAAAATGATATTTTTATATAAAAATAATAGTTTTAACATTTAATTTAGAGAAAAAACACATGAGATAACGATTCGTAGAAATAAAAGAAGCATTACTTTCCCGTGCTTTTCACAAAGGGAAAATCAATAACAAAAAAATGTTGCACCAACATCGATTAGTACATTTAAGAAACCTGCAAAATTTACAATAGCTGCTGAAATTGGTCGCCGCCACATCTGATACACGCTCTTGCCCTTTTGCGAACGGAAACAACCGTTGCTCTTAGAGAAATTTCATTCCTTATTTTCCCTACTGCTTCAACAAGCCGGTCGCTCAATTCTTTCAAACTTGCTACTTCTGTTTTGTAAACTTCTTGTTTTAAGAATCCCTAAACAAAGAAGTCCACTGGCGTCAGGTCTGGGGATCTAGGGGGCCAAGGGATGGGGCCCATACGACCAATCCATTGGGGATACTGTTCAGTTAGAAATTCCCGAACGGCATTTGAAGAATGTGCAGGGGCTCCATCGTGTTGGAAAATGATTTCTGCCCTCTCCTGAACAGGAATAGCATCAAGAAGGTCAGGCAAATGATGTTCAATGAACTCTAAATATGTATTTCCTTTTAAGTTACCTCGAAACACATACGGACCAATTAAATGATCTCCTATTACGCCAATCCAAACATTTATGCTGAATCGAGTTTGGAATGATGAGTTTTGGGTTAAAAGAAAGGATTATGTTCAGTATAATGATGCCAGTTATGCAAATATATGATGCCCCCTCTAGTGAGCAACGACTCATCTGTCCACAATATCTTTCTTAGAAAATGGTGATCTTCAGTGTCTCGGGCTAGTAGCCATCTGCAAAATGTTACCCGCTTTTCTAAATCTGAATTGCGCAGTTCTTGTACTAGAGTAAAATGATACGGGTGATACTTGTTTTGGTGCAATGTTTTCATCATTTTACGTTGTGATAGTCCACCTTCTATAGCAATCGAGCGTGAACTCACACTTTGGTTTTCCACTACTCGGTCCAGCACATACTCCTCAACATTGGCAGAACGGTGATCCTGGCCCCTCTCGAACAACGTACCAAATAAACCTGTCTCTCTGAGCTTTCGATGTATAGAGGCAAACACATCTATTAGATGCAGAACGATTTGGGTAACGGAGCCGGTATTCTTTCTCGGCTCTGCGAGCATTACCATCACAAAATTCGTACACGAAATGCATATCAGCATACTCTTCGTTGAAAAATCGAGACATACCCAAAAATTTAGAATAGAATATAGCAACTTATCATTAGAAACTTTAACGAAAACTTTCAAAAACTAAAAACACACTCTCTACTGACTTACTGTAAAAAGAATCATAATTCTAGCAATTTTCAAAACACATTTACAAAATATCAGAAAGAAGCAAACGATACATAAAATATTATGACAAATGAATAATTATGTTTAGTTTTTATCATTAATAGTTTTGTTAAACAAATGCTTTTTATTTTCAGACGATATTTTTCACAATCATAAATCGTAATCGGAAGTCTTTTGATGGATCTGTATACGTTTTAAGGTCTTATAATGCAGGAAGCTCATATTTAGAGTTCATTGAACATCATTTGCCTTACATTCTTGATACTATTCCTGTTCAGGAGAGAGCGGAAATCATTTTCCAACACGATGGAGCCCTTGCACATTCTTCAAATGCCGTTCGGGAATTTCTAACTGAACAGTATCCCCAATGGATTGGTTGTATGGGCCCCATCCCTTGCCCCCCTAGATCCCCAGACCTGACGTCAGTGGACTTCTTTGTTTCGGGATTCTTAAAACAAGTTTACAAAACAGAAGTTGCAAGTTTGCAAGGATTGAGCGACCGGCTTGCTGAAGCAGTAGGGAAACTAAGGAATGAAATTTCTTTAAGAGCAACGGTTGTTTCCGTTCGCAAAAGGGCAAGAGCGTGTATCAGGGTGTAACATTTTTTGTTCTTGATTTTCCCTTTGTGAAAAGCACGGGAAAGTAATGCTTCTTTTATTTCTACGAATCGTTATCTCGTGTGTTTTTTCTTTTTATTAAACAGTTAAAACTATTATTTTTATACAAAAATATCATTTTCTTAAACAAAGAAAGCAACATGCTATCGTGAAACAGAAAATTCAAAACAGAAAAGTGCGACTCTTCGCTGGTTTTCCTTTTTTTAACGAATGCAGATTTTTACACTGTTTCAAACAAAAGCCTGATTTTCAGCTGAACATAATGCCCAATATGATTTGTTGTTGTATCATCTGAAAGCTAATGGAATGGGCCAGTTTTTGGTAGATTTGCCCGATTGTAGCTCTTACGGTTGTTTTTGAAAATGTCGATTAAAAATGTTGGCACCATTTTAATTCTGAGTGTGTCCAATATTTCAAAGCTTGTAGCTCTCGGTAAAATGCGACTATTATAATGCGAAAGATATCATTTTGTAGGCATTAGTCTGCTCTTTCCAAATATGTACTTATTTTCCTTGTATGTCCTACAAGAATTTCAGAAATCGGCCGTTTTCTCAGAATTTTGTTTTTTTACTCATTTTTTCTTAAATTTACCAAAACTCGCTTACGGTTAAGGATTGGACACGATAATGGGTGGTTTTATGCTCCAATTGGGCTCATCTATCACCCCCTTTCGTATGGCAGATTCGATCGAACTCACCCTGTATATATATATATATATATATGTGTGTGTGTGTGTGTATCCTCAATAAGCCCAATATATATATATATATATATATATATATATATATATATATATATATATATATATATATATATATATATATATATATATATATATATATATATATATGCAAAGTGAGCCAGGGGCGGACTGGCTCACTTTGGCTCAATCGGCAAAACAATATTTTGGCCCACCTCTGCAAATTTAAAAGGTTAAATTAAACTATGCCGGATCTCGATTCTTCCGAGTCGAGCAAGACATTAATCTACCGCTAGTTTCTATTTTCCTTTAAGTGTCTAAATCAAGTTTTAAAGCTCTAAAAAAAGAAAATTGAAACGTAAAATAAAGCTAACACTGATAAATTTTTTTATGGGCCTTGAAAAAAGGATACTAAGGGTTATGAGTCTAAAAAGGCACATCTTTAGGCTTCTATTCTGACAACATAGGAAGAACACGAGGATAGGGAGGTATCAAGTAAATCTCCCCGGAAAATTTTCGAAATTGGTTGATCTATATAGGCCCAAAGAAAAAACTAAATAGCGAGAACGGTTCTAGAGTTCCCTTCCAAGCGATAATTTCAAAGTTGATGTCAAAAATCACAGTTTTACAATTTTTAGTTACGTTAGAGGAAAGGAAAAAATATGTTCCCCCACGATTTTGTTTTTTTACACTTTTTTTTTTCTTTCCAAAATTGAAGTCTATGTTAGTTAATCTTTGTTTACAATAGAATGACGGGGGCTCTTCCCAGAAATTCTACGAAACGGTAAGTTTTAGAAAAGCAATTTTAGTCTACCTTTTGTAAAATGAATGGAACATGGAAGCATCGGGAGCTCTCTACGAAAACGTTTTGACTTAGAAGTATTAAAAAACGCAAAACTATCTTTGGTTACGTTTGAGAAAGTAGGAGGCTCAGTGATCTCATTTGGAAGTATTTAAAGACTGAAGTATTTTCGATCCAATTTTAAACTACATTAGCTACTATAGGGAATTCGGCGGCTTTCCTTCGGAATTTTTCGATATAGAAATTTTAAAAACATAATCTTATAATATGTTTGGAAACATTAAAAAGAAAGGGGACAGTTTTCCCGAGTGTTTCCCCTAAGATTTTTCGGAGGGCGCCGTGCAATTCCGTTCTTAAGCTAACCTTTGTCCCTTAACTTAATCAACCCTTCTTGCGCTTAAACGTTTCAACAAAACTTCATAAAAGCGAAACTTTTTTCAAAAGGCAAAGATTCACACAAGCCTGTCCTTGAAACGTCACTCCCTCGTTTCAATCACTTATCCACAAGAATCTGATTCAAATATATCTGAATGTTTTTTGCACTACCTTTAAAACTGAACATCAAGAAGATATTTAATATTTTAAGAATAATTAACATCGAAGACACTTGAACTATGTCTGTACCCAGCATGCCAAAAAGTAAAAGAAACTCATTTTTAAAAACTTCTCTTAAAAGTACTCTTTTATCTGAAGGCGAAATGCTCCTTTTTAGCCTACTTTCCCAGTAAAAGTCAGAAAAAGGAGAAAAAAGCATGAAAGAAGGCTTAATGCATCTTAAAAATGTCGCGAAAAAGAAAAATCAAAAATAAATAAAATAATTAAATAAATATCGTAAAATTAAAAATTGGAAAGTAGGGTACTGAGATGGGGAAAAATGTCTGTCGGTCCGTCGCGTCGGTCTGTCTGTCTGTTCTGTCTGTCCCCCCCCCCCCCCTAATAACTTTTGAATGAATAGTCCGATTCGAACAAACTTTTTTTTTTGTTCGAAAGATCTCGGCGAGAACACCTCATTCCCATATTTCACTTTTTGATTTGAACTATTTTTTGTTCAATTTTGAACAGTTCAAAAAAACTTAACATTAGCGCCTACGGGGAAACTGAAAGTCAATGTAGATTCCGTACTTGAAGGCGGATTTATTTCAAACAAATTTTGTTCGAAATAGCTCTTGACACCAAACTCCAGACTCAGACTCCGAGAATTTAGAGACACCTGACTCCGACTCCGACTCCTGTGCCCGACAGTTAATCGGACTCCGACTTCGTAGCTTTGGCAAAAATTTATACACAGAGGACAAATGACTGACTCCGATTCTTGGATATTCGTCTCCGACTCCTTTATTCCGAAATGAGATCGACTCCGACTCCGACTTTGCAGCTATGGTTTTAACTGTGAAATAATTATTGTTGATATGATTTGTTTTTATTTTCACGCTAAAGTTTTAATTTAGGTATTCAGTTTTCGGCGAATAAACTCGAAGTCACTTATGTTTCTACATAACGTTTTGCGCAGACGATTTTTTGTTTTTTGTTTTTTTGACAACGAAAAGTTATTCTTTGAGTTGACATTTTACTGTTTTTATTTATTTTGGTAAGTGCATTAATTCATTTAAAAAATTATTTTTGGCAACAGGGGAAAAAAGAAACGATTTTTTTTTTTGTTGATATGATGTATTTATTTTAATAAGCTTATTAATTTTAATTATTATTTTTTCGTTTTGAAAGCTGTTAAAGAATTTTTTTAAGGGAAAAAAGTGTATTAGCTGCTTTGTTTAAAAGGTGCTGCTTTTTTTTTTATTTTACGCATCTAATTTTTTTTAGATGTGTGAGGAATACTTTATTTCTAGAAATTAGCAAAAATATGTTTGAAACAATTTGCGATTTTAGCTATTTTTGAGAATATTGATCAAGTACTAGAAAGTAGTATAGGTATACGGGAAAGTAGGCTCGTATAGTTCTAGACGGAACTTCTTGTTTGGTTTGGGGAAACACTAGTTCCCTCTGGGCATTTTTTTCTGAAACTGAAATCAATTTTAGGCTACAGTGTAGATAAAAGGGTTACGGAGCTCTCCCACGGAAAATTCTACAACTGAAATTTTAAGCTATCATTAGTGACTTTAAGGAAACGGCGAAGGTTCGAAGACTTTGGCAATTTTTCGATACTTAAATCTGAAAAGCGCAATTGAGGGCCTTGATCCAAGAACCAGGAAAGTCCCGACTCACTCATTTTTGGTAAGACCAACAAATAACATCAGTGTCCGACAGAAAGAACAAAGCAGAGGTCTGATCTTACACTTGTGTCTCGTTGTTGCACCAATCGGAACACAAGGGTGACACATCGGAACACAGCCTGCGCCATTGACATTCGCGTTATTTAGGGAGGTTGCGCCCTTGCTCTTAGGAAAGAGCACCCCTGCGGAACATCTATATTCTCCACACGCAAAAATGAATTTAAAAAAATAAAGGAAAAGCTTGGACTAAACTCGTTTTTGCGTTAAAGTCCTCAATTGTAGACTTAAGACTATCGTTGGAGACTTTAGGACTACAAAGTGACCTTACACCAGAAATACCTTACGGACCCCGTTAAGTCTAAATCTGGTCTTGATTACAACCAATATTGCTCAAAAAAAACCTGCCCCCCCCCCTCCTTCTTAGAACTCAGTCCTAAATCCGCCTATGTTCAGGAGTTCTCCCTTCTAAGTCGAATTTGCTCCTTTATCAGATTCAGTTTATCGTAGTCCAGACTTGTTTCCCCGTATGCAATTCTGAGATGAAAATACTCGTTTAGCGAAAATTTACGATAAACCAATGAAATCTCTTGCCAACTGACAATATTTAGTTGAATCTGTCACAACCAGTGAATACCAAGGGCGTGTAAAGCAATTTTGGGGCCGGTCACAAATAACTTTTTTCCCCTCCATCTTATTCCCCCCTCCACGTCTCTACACATGTTTCACCCCTCTTTTAAAAAATTTCGGGCCCCCTTTAGACTCGGAACTGGGCCAACGTCCCTTCTCCCCTCCCCATCCTTGTGTATGCCCCTGCTCATGTATTAACACCCCAAAGCATGGCCCACGCATTTATAGCAGGGTCGAGGTCGCTTTGTCTAATGGTGCAGGTCCCTTCAATTTTTGTTAAAAGACATAAAAATATAAGTTTAAACGCTCTTTTTTCGTCACGGGCCCTTTTTCTGGCTGCGTCGGACACCAATTATTTTGGCTCCCTCCCATTTCCTCAATGCTGGAGCCACGGCCCCCAGAGCTCTAAAAGAGAGTAAGTTGACAAGAGAGGGAAACATTTGCACGTGTGTCTATTTACTTTGGTCCCTGCTTAGGATGAAAAAAAAAAACATGTTTCCAAGAGCATTTTTCACATTGAGCAAACAAATTGCATTTTTTTTTTTTTTTTTTTGACACTTTAAAAAATGTTAGGTGTGAACTAAAATGTATTAAGTTCCATAAACAAAATCCTTTAAGTGGCCCACTCGGCGGTTGGCTCAGTCGGGGATCCCCGACTAGCCGACCTGGCCAGTCCGCCCCTGTATATCTTAATATATAAAAATCAATGTCCTGAGATAACATATATATATATATATATATATATATATATATATATATATATATATATATATATATATATATATATATATATATATATATATATATATCAACGCACAGCCGAAACTGCTGAAGCTTCAGACTTGAAATTTGGCAGGCATGTCCGCATGATTACGAAAGTAACCACTAAGAAAGGATTTTTCGAAATATCACTTAGTTCAGGAGAAATTAATTAAAACCCCTTAATTTCTGTGAAATTAAAGCCTGTCATTGATTTAAATCCCTTACTTTCGGAAGCTTTCCTCCATTCAAATCATTATTCAGCACTTCATCTCAACTTTTGGTCGATAGCGAATTTTGAATTTGATATTGTTTTTGTTTCTCACGTGATTCTTCGAGGCTTTTCTCAAGTCAAATAATAATGTTTCTGTCTTTTGCATTAACTTTTTCAATACTAGAAACGAAGTTTTTAAGAACATCAGCACAGGCATACTATCCGTTTGAATTTAGAAGAGTGCAGTTTCCTGTAAAAGTTTGCTTTGCAATAACCGTTAATAAGTCACAAGGACAGACATTAAAAGTAGCATGGATCGGTTTAAGAGAAGACTTTTTTTTTCAACACGGCCAATTTTATGTAGCTTGCTCCAAAGTCAGTTCATCAAGCAGCACAATTATTGCAAACGTTAAAAAGTAATATTTAAATTCTTTGTTACTAACAAGTGAGCCCAATTATTTTACTAACATTTACTGCTAAGATTACTACTCTTTCATTTGTATATCACTACATAACAATAAAGAAACACCAAAGTACAATTACCACTATTCTGGAAAAAAAGCACAAAATCTAAAACGTATACAACTCATTGACGCTTTATGTACATTTGAAAACAGTTCGGATTAAAATACAGAATCATAATTTACAGCAAAATTTTGAAATTGAAGGATCCCAACTTGGTTAAATTGGATCGAAACTGACAGATCTTTTTTTTTTTTTTTAAAGAGTTTTGCTAACATTTAAAAGTAAACTACTTTTGCATCCTTATATTCGCGAAAAAACTTTAAACTTAAACAGAATATCTTGCCTAAAATAAATTCGTCATTATTCTCAATGTCAAAGGCACTTTGTTTTTAACACAAACCCTAACGTCCGTTATATTTTTAACGTAATATACAGAAACTCCAGTTGGAAAAACAAAACTACATCTTTGTTTTATTTTCCTGATTCATTTGAAGTAAAACTGTTGCAGCAGTATTTTTTAAAGCAGAAATACACTGAAAGATAGAAAGAATAAACAAAATAAGTATGAAAGCAGAAAATAGAATATTTATGTTTCTTATTTTGATACCGTGGATGTATTTCTCTGCTTTTAAATTCCCCCAAATTTTATTTTCATCCGACAATTTAGTTCAAAGGAGTTTTCTTATAGTAATTTCGCCCAGAATTGAAAACTGATCATGCTTTACTGCTTTGTGAAATCATGCTTGAACTTGTTTTCAAGCAAACTACTGTAAACTCTTTCTTTTAAAGCTAAAAGGAAATTGCAGAGTTACTAGTTCTTTTATTTCTCGAGATAAATTTCACAGTTATAAATGTTATTAGATTTTTACTATTTAAAGTCAAAGGTTTCAAATTCATGGTATTTGAGTTCTTTTATAAAAGTGCTTTTAGTATTTTTTTTCTTTATTTTTGGATAAAAGAGGATAGTTGTGTTTTGAAATTTTTAATACCTTTTGAATCATTTGATTGCATTGCTTTGAAAGGCAATGATAATCTTTGTGTGCCAAGCTCTTTTCCTCTTAACGCATTGTAACGGTTGGAAAAGCTTTCAAATTTATTGCCTTGACTCAAAAGGTATGAATTTTGAATCTAATTGATTTGAATATGAAATATAATTAGAAGAAGTTCAACACAAGGATAGTTTATTAAGTCGGCAGTTGTGCAAATAACTTATTTTTTTGCGCTGAACCGCTTGTGAACAAAGCTGAGAAAAGTGGCTGAAACATTATATTTAACTAATCTGCTATGTTAATAAAACTTATGATTTTATTTCTCGTTTTACGTAGTCGTAATTTTCAAAACGTGGAACTGACCAGCAAGCCATACAATATTGAAAAAAAAAGGCCCTAAATAACTAAGTAGCATTTGAAAGAGTATAGCGAGACATGTTTTTGGAATCATACATTATCTGCTTTCGTTGCCCTGTTATCAAAGTACAAGGTCTTAAAGTCTGCCATTTTTTTTTTATAAAACAGACAAATTTGCAAGTTTGGTGAGTAATGCGAGACATCTTTCACACGCTTCAGATAGATGTCCTGAAAGATTCAGGAGGAGAAATTGGGTGGCACTTTCAATATCTAACAAATTCTTTAAGTTAAAGGATTTAAGAATTTATACCCCGATAACGAGGGGGGGGGGCAATTGCAAATATTTTTTTGCGCTAAAAACGGTTCAATATGCTTTCTATTGCAACCTTTAAAAGATTTATGGTTCCATGGCAAGGAGCATTTACCTGTACTTAAGCCTAGTTGCCCGTTTTTCGTAAACCTTTAGAGGAGTCATTGTGTTCCTTTTTGTGCTATGAATTTTTGTCACATGAAGTACACAATGTCGGTCGGTATTACCATTTTTTCCAAGCATTGTTTCACTTTCTAATAAACTTCCTTTATAAAGTATTAAAAATATTAAATGGACGGTTAAAATGCAGATAGTATAAAAACTAAATACGAAAACCAACGGTTTTTTGTGGGTGTTATTGAATTTTTGAATTGTTTACTTTCAATAAAAAAAATGGGTGTCTTCAATGAAGTCACCGATATAAGTGTACACTGCAAAAAATAAACTGTTGTTTTTACAGTATAATACTGGCAGCTCATTCCAAAGAAAAACTGTAAAACTTACAGTTCTAAACTGTAAAATTTGCAGTAATATACTGTCTTATAACAGACTTTTATTGTGAAATTTACAGCGCTAAACTGTAAAATTAGCAGTAATATACTGTCTTTCAATGGAATTGCCCTGTGAAATTAACAATGATTAACTGTAAAATTAGCAGTAATATACTGTTTTTTAATGGAACTGCCCTGTAAAACTTACAGCGTCAAACTGTAAAATGAGCAGTAATATACTGTTTAAGGAATGAATTGACCTGTAAATTTAACAGAGATAATATGTAAAATTAACAGTAATATACTGTTTTTTAACGGAATTGCCCTGTAAAATTAACAGTATCAATCTGTAAATTTAGCAGTATTATGCTGCGAAATCAGCTGAATTGCACCACAAAAACAGCAGTAGCATACGGTTTTATAAATGATTTGTACAGTAAAATTAACAGCAGTAAACCATAAAATAATAGTTATCAATTTTATGCAAAACGTATCGTTGTCTCTTTTCATAGAACCACTGCTTTTACAGCTGAAGAACAATATAGAAAAGTAAAGCAATTGATTCTGTATGTACGTTGTAGAAATCAGCCTACATACGAAATCTGTTCCTTTTCTAAAGTTTTTCAACAACAAAAATAATGTTTTAGGCTATGAAAAGCGACAAGTAAATATAAAAGCCTTTTACATAAAAATAGTTAACTGCTGCTAAATCTATGTTTTATTGATATTAATTTCATTGTACACAAAATAAATCAATGCCCCCCCCCCCAATCTCTATATTTTATAAATACCTGTTAAAGAAGAAAAAGTGGCGCGTTTTCATTTCTACAAAAACTTTTAGCTCTACTGCAAACTTAAAAATTTACAAATAGAAGGAAATTGCAAAATATGGTCTGAAGCTTTATTTTAAGAACAGTTATTGCCTTTTCATAAAACAAAACTTTTTGATAAATGAAGGTAGTAAAAATGAGGTTTTTTATATATAACTGAAAATACTACATCGTATCTTCACTAAAAGTACGTTTTTCACTTCCAGCATTATTGTGTTGCTAAAATGTGCAGCATAATGTGGGAAATGTTTTGCAGCATGCAATCCATTTATACCTTTAAGTTTATTTTAACTTTATGCATGCCATTATGTGGATTTATTTTCTTTTCGGGTAAAACAGATTATTTTCATGATTTTCCTCTTTTTTTAATGTTATAAGTTGCACTTGGACCTATACTTTATTTGAGAAGTACTACCGACAAAATTTATTTCGCACCATATGAGCAGTATTCATTATTTAGAATGAACAAAATGGTTATTATTGTAAACTGATTATAGATTAGATAATAATTTATCCTAATAACCATTTAAATACATGAAAACAATAAATATGTGACGGTTCAAATTTCCAAAGCTACTAAACAGAAACAGTTTTTCACTCGGTATAATAAAATCTGTTACGTTTATGAGTACTTGTATTAAAAGTTAAAACTTTGTTTTACTACTCCAAAAATTATGTAACTTTATGTTCTGTTATACTGTTTTCATGAGAAAAAACGAAACATTCACACCATTAAAAATTGCCAAATTATTTTATTTCGTATACATTACCTATAAATATAGATTAGTCATTTTTACATTTGAATTGAAAAAATTCATTTAAAATCGAATGCTAATTTTTTCAAGATCAAAATTTTTACATCACGAACTTGATTCTTCTTTGTGACATCTTTGCCGACTTAGTTGCCATCATTAGAACATATATTATGAAAGTATCTGCCAAAATAAAAATTGTTAGAATCTCATAAAACTTTAGACACCAAAAAACATACATGGAAAAATCAAATTACGTAGGTATAAAAATACGCCCTAAAATGATTAAAATTATGACTCTGAATGATCTGAAATTGCCTTGGGAGTTGCTTTTATTTTGAAACCGCTCAACATATACCTAAATTGTAATTAAACCGTTTATTTCAGGAATCAGTTGAGCGCTAAATATGTTGTTTTAAGGAGAAAAAAACTTTTTGGCAGCAATTTGCAGGCGTAACGGTTGTTATTAATGTCGAAGTAAAGTAGATCTAATCTGGATACTTTACATAAGAACTCAAATTAAGAAAGATAATAATATCTTACATTTTCTCTTCCATGTAAAGAAATGCACTTATGCTGGTTTCTGAAATACAATTTAAAAAAAAAAAAATCCTGGTAATTTTCGGTATTTTTAAAGGATTTTGTAATTACATATGAGACTGTTGATTAAGAATAATATTTATTTTTTTCGATCAGCTAATTGAAGTGATCGGGAGAATAACTCCTTTTATAAGTCAAGAATTCCAAAAATAAAAAGCAACGGAAAATTGTCCAAAATGGGAAAGCTAACATCTTGGCCTAAAGAAAAAAATTAAAAATGTTTTAAGGATGATAAAACTTGAAACTAGTTTCTTCTTATAATAGGCTCCAGATTATCAGATTGCAATATATTTACTTCAAAACAATAATTAGGATGAGGTAGAGAATTATTTTTTTTAGAAAATGGAGCAAGGTCGACGTTTAGGACAACCAATTGGGAAATATTTAGGTATTCATTTTAAACAATGAATACTGTATCTAGCCTCTTTTAATCCCCCCACCCCCGAGTTGCTATCGTAGCACTGAAAACCGTATATAGATGGTTTTTCTTTCTTTCCTTTTTTTTTTGGTAACCCATATTCCTTTCCAACACTTGTTAACAGCTCGAGCTACATTCAACTGATACCAGCTTCATCTTCTTTTTCTTTGACAGATGCCCATTATTGAAATCTGAATATGAAACAAAGTGTGACGTAAAATAATTATGTAGAACTCTGTCTGTACTTAATGTGAAATATTTTACTAAATTTTTAAAATATTTTTTTTTCATGCATTTTATTCCACAATTGTGTTTTTATATTATTAAAATTTAATTTTTTAGAGCTTTTTTCTTAAGTACTAAGGAATCAAATAAAAGAGTCATTTGAGTTGAAATAAAATAATACCGTAAGAACGTTCTATCTTATATATCTCTTAATATTTAGGCATAATTTAAAATGTTTCATTTATATTTTATGTCTTTCAAAATTTGGACGGTTTCCGCCCCGAACCCCGTTTTGAACAGCTATCGATGTTCCCATTTAAGCCACCAGCGACTTTTTTTTAAGGGGCACTTCTTTAGAGAGGATTTAGACAATTTATCTTTAAGTTTTTCAGAGTTTACCTGAAATCTGGAAGAAACAATTCTACATTCCCAAAATCAAGATGTCTTAGTTAAAGTCAATTCAGTAAAAAATGAAAATCGGTCAGAAAAGTTGAAAGTTTTTAACAAAATAATAAATCGCCAAACATGTCAAAAAAGAGTAAATCTGGTAGGGCCAGTTCTAATCATTGAGAAATTGCAAGTTCACATTTGGCCCACCGTCTTTGTTGTAAACAATGCTACCCTTCTTGAAAATGCTTTGCCAGAAGACCGCACCACTTTTAACTGTAGATTTAAACATGCTCACATTTACAAAATAACTGCTTTTTATTTACATTACAATAAAAATAATCTATAATTTTGTTTGATAAGTGTCACACAAGTCTGTATATGCGAAGAAAGTTTCATACGCTGTAATACATCGTACTTTTAGCATGCTGTTTTGTTTCCTTCGATTTTAATAACATGTAAAAACAAAGAATGTGTTTTTTTTTAATTTACTGGAAAATTTAAAAAAAAAATAATGAAAGAAATGTACGTCTAATTTAGCTCTAGCAACAGAAATTTCTATATTCCGGTGGTTCTTGAAGTGATAATATTCAACTACCCGTAAAAAATCTAATATTAAATTACAAATTAAAAAAATTCAGACTTAAATGAATTGTATGACCGATCACATTTCAATCAAAACAAAATAAAATTTATTTTATCTTGTTCCAATACATAGTTCTTGATTGTAACATAGAACCTGACAACAGGCCACAAAAATAAGCTTCAGGGGCCCCAATACAGCACGCAGACCGTAGGATAGGCTTCAGTGGCTAAAAACGCTCTAAAACTTAAAAGCATTGGTGATTACAAATTACATCCGAAAACACAAAAATATAAATTAAAAGACATACTTAAAAACTTCCGTTTTCCGTTGCCGGCATTCATGTCACAAAGTGAATCATCGCAACATCGTTCAGACTAGAGGCTTCTTTGAAATTCCAAGCGGAACACAAATGCGAATTGCCATCTTGATAAAGACTGCTATTCAGTTCTGGTCACAAGTTACGTAGTTCTTTACATTTGCACACCACTAAACTGAAAGATATGATATTGCATTAGTGAATAAATTTAAATGAAGTAAATTCAGGCGGCTAGAATGAGATTTATAGTTTAAATTTTTCCGAAATACCTAACCGCAACCATATCACCGGGCATAAATTCAAAATGAAATCAACTACATTTTTTTTTCCGTGCGCTGGAGTGACAGGAACAAAATATTCGCTAGCAAATACCCCCCTTTTTGGCAAGCCAGCACACGCAAAAAATGAAATATACTATAAGAAATGAATAAAAAATATATTATAGGCCATCCGATTGTGTGCACAAATTATAGCTTAAACATAATGGAATAATTGAAACATTTCATAACAAAAAAAAAAAAAAAAAAAATCTAGAAAAATATGTCATTGCAATTCAAGCTTTACGTAAATTTTCCCTACAGAAAGGTTTTGTGAAACAATCAGCTAAATTATTTTTAGTTTCTCAACAAATTTTATTTCAAATTCATTTTTGTCAATCGAATTCCTTAGGAAATGGTACCCCACATTTATCTGCTTAGTTCTGCAATTTTCTATTGCAGAACTAGAAAACTCGATCGCAGCTAGAATGTCACAGTGCAGAGTACTATTAATCAATCTAAAATTCTGAACTCTTTTCGTGGCCAATTAATTCATTTAAATTTTTTTTGATCCACATAACTTCCTTAGATTGTTAACTAATTGAAATATACTCCGCTTCCATCGTTGACAGTGCTACGCACTTTTGTTTGAATGTACACCATATTATTCGTACCCTATCCAAAAACACTACAAGCGCCTCCCCCCCCCGGCATTGGAATCCGGTCGTCGTGATTTGAGGCGTAATCTGTATCAGAATAACAATGATTTATTCAATTTACATACAAAATTTAGATTTCAGGGATCGTCAAACCCTTCGGTTGTCTCACAAATCTCCTCCTTTAAATCCGCATATAGATACGCATTGCAAACATCTGCTTGGAAATGGACCCAATGTAGTTTATACACAAAAATTGAAAAGAAAGCCTCAACCAAAGGAAAGGAAATTACTGGAGAGAGCACTTGCGAAAAGTATCCCCCCCCCCATAGCTGGTGGTTACCTAAATTACTAGTCTGGCCTTGAAGCGCATTATTTCGTTCTTCTCATCTGTTCTGTTGCGTTTTGCCAATCTTCACTTTCTGGCGTTCTCAAACTTCGTTTCAAATTTGAAGGAATTATATCTTCGGAAATGTTAGCTTCTAGTTTACTTGAATTATCCCCCCTATCTTCATCAGAATCTGATACTTTTCTTGAATTATCATCACAAGTGAAATCAAAATATTTTGGGTCATATTCAATGTTATTTTCAGAACAATAAACCTCGACTTTGCGATTCGGACTTTAGAACCGTCGTGTCAATATATACTTTGCCTTGGTATTTCTTTAACCTATTTAATTCTCACAACATGCTATTTTATGATTTTCAGGATATTCTTCCTCTACTTCAGATTTACTCAGAAGTGAAAAAAAACTGTATATCTCTGTTTTCCGTTCCTGTTTTTTTTCCCCCGCCCAGAATTTATTTTCATCGAATAAAACATTCAGAGTTTCTGTAAATTTGCTATTTTCGGGATCCCAAATTCTATAACCTTTCGTATGAAACGCATATCCTACCATGACTACCTGTTTAGTTTTCATATCCAATTTGTTTATTTTCTGTTTTGGAATTCCAATATACGAAATACAACCAAAAAACACGGGAGTGTTTAATAGTTGACTTTCTTCCCTCAAATATCTCAAAAAAGGTTTTGGTTTTTCTTTTTAAAATCGCTCTAGTCCGTAAGTAGTGGAAGCACATAGCTGCTTCGGCTCAAAACTGCTTAGGCAAACCCGATTCATTTAAAAGTGTCCTAATTCCATTCATTAATATTGAGTTATAGTGTTCTATGACGCTACTTTGTTAACTGGAGGATTTGTTGGTGTTTCGATTCTTATGCTTTGGTCGCTAAGGTAAATTTCAAACCGGGAGTTCAGAATTTCCTTTCCGTAGTCGGATCTTTCCCGCAAATCTCTGTTATTGTTTTAAAACCTGACAAAATATTCGAAAACCTCACTTTTTATATGAAGTGAAAGACAGTGAAGTACAGAATCATACTTTTCGGTATTTATAATATAGTTTTTTTCTTCAGCATAAACACGTTGACGCCAAACTTTAAGACTTAAGACAAAATGTTCTTAAAGTTAAAATGTAAGGAAACTGACGAGTTCAAGGTTACAAGAGTTTCAAATTCTACTGTAGTTCTCGAGCATCTACTTTTCTAAACGAGCATGTCCTTCAAAGTAAAGAAAATATGACAAACAATACATAATAATGTAAATTTTCTACTTTTAATTAAAAAGCTGTACTTTTGACGAGAACGCAACACTGCCTGATCAGAAATGAAAGGCTGAAAATTTTAAAATATAACCATTCACGGTCTGAACTTAAATATGCTGGGAAGGCGTATAATATCAATTTGTCGAACGGATTTTACATATTTGTCGATTAATAAAATACTGGTGCATGTACACATTAAGTACGCACAATTAAGTAATCTAATGACATTTGGACATTCGAGAATTCAAAAATTGCAACATTACAATAATGTCCCCAAATTTGCCGAATCGGCAAAGTTTTCCCAATATGGCAATTTTGGGGAAGTCATAAAGACTTCCCGTGACCTCTCATCGAGTGCCTTTGAATATTACAATTATGTCCCCAAATTTGCCGAATCGGCAAAGTTTTCCCAATATGGCAATTTTGGGGAGGCCATAGAGACTTCGCGTGACCTCCCATCGAGTGCCTTTGAATATAGTTTCTAAAATTATTTTTAGGTTCACAAGTTTCAATGGTACTAGTGCATTTTTCCTGAAGTAAAACTTTAATTTATTACTGACGCAAATATAAAACTTTTAAAACACAAGGGTTTCGTGTTTGTATCTAAAAATGCTTATTTTTATTAGTTTTTTTTTTTTTTTTTTGAGTTCTTTATTGATGATTTTTTTAATCATTGTTATTTTAGTTTTGTTCGATAAGTACGAAAGCTGGCTCCAGATTTCAGAGAATTTTGAGTCGTTCAGGTATCAGAGTATTGTATTTCCAGAGAGGCCAATTCTTCAACAAAAAATATCAGTAAACGTGATACTGTTTGCATGTCTCTCGGTTACGTTGTTATTTTATTTACTTACATTTTATTCATCGAATTATGTACAGGATATAAAAGTAACTTAGGCTATAGCGTAAAGTTTTTATCAGTAAAATATTTAAATGCAAACTTTTAAAGAATTTAAAACTGAGCATAGGAAAGAAAAAGAAAAAAAGAAGAAAGAAGTCAATCGCGATACGCTAAAAATTTACTAGAAAACATAAAAATTTAAATTTTAAGTACTCACATCCTATATAACACAAAATATAATCGTAAACAAAGTCTAATGTTCTAATAACTTTGAATACGATCAAGAAAAATTGATTTATTTTTAAATCAAATTTGAATTTCAGAAAATGTTTAAAAACTATCATACGTGCAGTGAAATATTCAGGATCGCAATAACTACTCGGACTTTTGCTATAAAGCAATCGCTACAACTTAGCAACTAAAAGAAACTGCAAAGTCAACATCAACGAATATTGGAATACGAATTATGATTTCAAAATACACACTATTATTTTACATACATTATCGATGATAAAGAAAACTACATTTTGAGGAAAAGGGAATGAATAATATAACTATTACTTACTTTTAACTTGAATTACAGCTGATCAGTCCCGTCTCAGCACACCCCCGAAAAATTACTAACATGGCTATCGATACCTCGAATTCATTCGTTTATCTTCCCGTATGAAAGGAAACACCTTTTGCGCATCGTTTTGCGCAATTTAAAACAGTTTTACAGTTTTTCTCTGTTATTTAGCAAAGCAGTATTAAACTGTAGGAAAATACAGTATATTACTTTAAAAACAACAATTATTTTTTGCAGTGTATAACAATAAAATATGGATAACCTGTAATGGCAAAGATAATCAATACTTTAAAAGGATCGTTAATAACAGTTAAAGATCGGTTAAGGAGAAGGGCATATATATAAGGAGTCCAGGGGCCCTAGGTCCTCCCAAAATCGAAACTAGGTGCACCAAGCACTGTTAATCCCTGCTAATTCCATTACCATGAGCAATGCCGGGTACGGGAATGCTAGTATATATATAATGATGAAAACTTTGACACACGCAAAAAATCAAATGATGCAAATCTCTAAATTTACAGTGCGAATGCACGAAAGAAAAAAAGTCTTTATTTGTTTAAAATTTTAAGCAATAATCTATCTTATACTTAATTAGCATTCCCGTACCCGGCATTGCCCGGGTAACGGAATTAGCTGGAGATAACGGTGTTTGGTGTACGTAGTTATGAAAATCCCCTATAATAATGACTTATTACCTAAGTTTTTTCTAATTTTGGGAGGGTTCCGGGGTTTCTGGACTCCTTGTCCTTAACTGTCATTAACGAACCCTTTAAAGTATTGATTTTCATTGCAAATGCAGGCCATCTAAGTCCTAATGTTCTACCTATGTTTAAGCAAGACGTCTTTGTATACAACATTTTTTTTTCCTGGTGCTAAAATTATTAAGTTGCTTGATGAACTGACTTTGGAGCAAGCTACATAAAATTAGCCGTGGGGGGAAAAACAGTCTTCTCTTAAACCGATCACTGCTACTTTTAATGTCTGTTCTTCTAACTTATTATCGGTTATTGCGGGGATATTTCTATAATTGGGAATTTGGCGATTTTTCTTTATTGGCGTCAATTTTTGGCTCTAGGGCCTGCGTGAGGGTTTTTTTTTTTTTTTTTTTTGCAAATCTAAACAAAGAGATCGAAAACATCTATTCACATAGGGTTACAATAAATCAGCAGGGTTACCAAAATAAAATTATTTACACCAAAAATGAGATGATCGCGCCAGATTCCCAATTATCAAAATATCTCCGTTATTGCAAAGCAAACTTTTACAGGAAACTGCACTCTTCTAAATTCAAAAGGATAGTCCGCCTGTGATGACGTTCTTAAAAACTTCGTTTAAAGTTTTGAAAAAAGGAAAGTAAAAGACAGAAAGATTATTGCTTGACTTGAGAAAAGCCTCGAAGGATCACGTGAGAAACAAAAACAATATCAAATTTGTAATTCGCTATCGACCAAAAGTAGAGATGAAGTACTGAATTATGATTTGAATGGCCTGCGAAAATAAGGAATTTCAATTTCAATTACAGGTTTTAATTTCACAGAAATTAAGGGATTTTAATCATTTTATCCCGAACTAATTGACATTTCGAAAAAATCTTTCTTAGTGGATAATTTTGTAATCATGTGGATATGCCTACCAAATTTCAAGTCTGAAGCTTCAGTGGTATTGGCTGTGCGTTGATATATGTATTTTTTTTTTTTTAATTTTTTTTTTAGTATGTTATCTCAGGACATTGATTTTTATATATTACGATTCTTTATTTATTAATCAATGAAATTTTTAATGGTAAGATATTCAAGTTTACAAAAAAGGTCTATGTATAAAACTTGTCTTTCACAATCTGTTGCTACGATCTGTTTGTTTTCAAACTAAATCACTAACTGTTTTTCTGATCATAACTATATTCGGTGAGTTTCTCGATGACTATTAATTGGATGCAAATGTTTCACACAAATTCGCATGAGGAAGAAGAGCATGCAATTGAAACTTGACTCAAAACTGCTTGATAGATGTCATTTAGAATGGTTTTAATAGAACCGAATTTTCTTCCTTTTAGCAATATTTTCTACGTGACATTGTCCAGCAAATGAAAACTCGTGTTGGATTAAAAAGTGAAATGATCGTCATAGAGCATAGTCTTTTGAAAATGCGGTTGAGAAGTACGAGTGTTTCTACGATGACTTTTGGTTATGAAGATTTTTGCTAACATTCAGGATTGTGACAGGCTTCTGTTATTATTATTGCAATTAACTTTAATTATTATTATTTCCAAAGAGGAGAAACTAAAGACCAGAAGTTCAGAGCAGGTTAAGCTACTTAACTAGTTAATAAAACTTAGATGTAACAACAATTAAGGGAGCAATTACAATTTCCGCAATAGATGTACTGTTACACTAAATAGTGATATATTTATAATTTAAAAGACAAATTATTGCTTGTTTGATGTGTGATTAATGCGTTATAGGTGTTAAACTTTCAAGAACAGGTTAAACCGAACACAGAGCTAAACAAGTTTCTTAAAGCACGTAAACACACAGACAGACAATAAGACACGTATAGTAAGGAAGAAAGAAATACGGACAACATCAGAAAAAATAACATATGATCTTTATAAGAAGGAAAACACAAGGTGGTGTTAGGTACATGAGTAAGAGGGAATGCTCTTCAAATTGACGTAATAGGTGAAAACTGAAAAAGGACACGACTTTCTACGGTCTAAATACATATTGCTTTGCTATTAACACATATTTTATGTCAAGTGAAAGAATAAGACAATGCTTTATACTTTTCCCACTTTTTGAATCATTGTTCAAGAATGGGAAAAAACGAACGTTCATGAAGAAAATAGCACTATGCTGTGCTTCAAAGCTAAAAAAAATTCTAGGTAAACTGAAAAGCGACTCATATTAAGTTGCGTATAAATTTATGGGAACGAGAAAAAATTGTTGTAGCAGATGTTGTTCACATGCGATTTCACTTCCAACAAGCTTCCGATGAAACCTTTTCAATAACCAAGACAAAAGAACCAAGTCATATATACCATTTAGATATTTTTTTTTTTTTCATTTTATTTTAAAATTTAAAACCAATACAAAATTTTACACATCTAAAGTTAAGGAGCTATGAATCACAATGTCTATGGGAAACATAAATTAGCACTTCTTAAGATAACCTTACACAACGTAGAATTTTTGATGGGTTAAAACATTCACACACATGAACAACGTATGAATCGCCTGGTTGAGGTTTCAATCTTTGTCTGCAGGACGGAGCCCACCAATCAAACGATTGAACTGGCATGTCGTAGCAGTTATTGGTGCAAGTTATCGCATGGGAATATGTTTTGTCTGGTAAATAGTCATTTAATCTGTGTGTTTGAGACGGCCGCCTGTGTTCTGTGCTACTGTGACAACAGCACTTTCTTCTGTGGTGATCAGGACATGGAAGGCCGTGACTGTAGCATGTCTTCGAGATATAGACCTGTTGACACATGTAACAGCAACACCGACTTTGAGCTTTGGGATGATTAATTCTACAGCAAGAATCCATTTTGATTGTTTCTCAAAACTGGTTATCTGTCAACTTAAAAAAAAGAACGCATAAACGCAATGACTGAAGCTGACTTTTACTAAAACTTTTGCGTTATTCAATTATAGAGAAAAAAATTTACGAAAAAAATAAAGAAAAAATTACCAGAATAGAACTTAATTTTACTGACCAAAAAATCTGAGAATGTTACTACAGACGGAAATCCTTTATGAAAACTGGCTGTTAAAAAGGATCATTAACATTACACTAGAGTTCTAAATTAAGACAAAATGCATATTTTGTCGAATCTCACGTAAAGAACGAAATTTAAAACCATTGCTTTGAGATAAAGATGCAAACTCTGCAAGTCGAACACCTAAACGCAAACGTGGCGAGCTATCAGTGGAATACGCACAAGCGACAAAATGTACATCTTGTTCGCTAGCATACCTCGTGGGATTTCTTGCTGCGTTTTTTAATTTTTTTTTACTGCAATCAGTATTTGCTGTTTCTAAGAATAAAAAGGAGTAAATACCAACGATTGGTGAAATGAGGTGGCAATTAAGGGGAAGGCTTGAAGCAGACAAGTCTCAAGTTCAGATTTGTAGGTAATTCAATTAAACGCCCTGCTTTGCGTGCAACTTATGAAGAGAGTTCCAGGATACAATATTCATCGTGAGGAGGTCTGGGTAATGTCTCCAAGAAGCACGACGGCCGGTGAAGATTGCCACTTGTCCATTATAGGGAGGTGTAACAGAGATGTTACAGCTTACCCACTTCTCGTAAACTCCATTTTGCCACATGAACCTGTAGTTCAAGGTCGACTGTTTTCAAAAGATTTTATGAGAGTGGGTTGTTAGCTCCGTGGTGCGTTGCTGCACATGTTCTTTGTGTCCCGCTCACTCCTACGCACAGGACAGCCTGTTTAGCGTGGTGCATGGGGGTTAGAGTATAGACCAATAAGCGACCGTTCTCTTCACTGACGAGTCCCGGTTCAGTTTAATCAACGATTATCGTCTTACGCTCAAATGGAGAGAAATAGGGACCTACTACCTGTCTTCCAATATTCAAAATCAACCATTATGGCGACGCATCACAGCGGGGCGAAAACGCCAAAAAGCGCTGATTAAAAACGTTTTTTAACTTCTCTCGTTTGTTTGTTAACACAGGCATGATATAAGTGAGTTTTTTTATATTCGTTTGGGCTCAGGGTCCAAAGTTAGCAGATTTACGCAGATAGTTCCCTTTCACGGTCTGCATACAGTCCATTGATGATTAATTAATATTAATTTCAAAGAGTACATAAGAGTACATTTTTGTAAAGTGTTTTGAAAAAGTAACATTGAATTCCCAAATTTTCGGTGCTGATCAAAATTTTCATTTTAAATTCATATTACTATCGTTGGACACAAGAAAAATTAAATATAACTACCCGCCTTTAATAAGAAAAATAAAACATGAACTGCTTTAAAGCAATTTTATTTTAATTCTCGCATTCATGGTTCTTCCCCGTCTAAAGGCTCTCTTTAGCTTTGTAGTGGACGAAGGGCTCTAAAATTTTGGTTTTGAATGCCTAAGAGGTAGGCCTGTGCAAATATATTAATCCTCAATTAGTTGAATATAGGAAAAAATAATATTTTTAAGCGCTTTTTGGCGTTTTCGCCTCACTGTGCGCAGGTTTGATGGCCTAGGCAAACATCATGTTGATTGGTTGCACACCCCTCCATGTCATTGTCCGGCTCTATGATACTTGTGAGGTCTTGGAGCCCTAAGTTCAACTTTTAAAGGGGTTCTATTGGCTCTGAGTTCATCTTAATAGACAATAACACAAGGCCACATAGAACACTTTGGGTCGACGAATTTTCGAAACGGGAAGATATTCGCCAGATGGATTGATCAATGGGCCACCAAACTTCAACCCTGTGGAATGTAAAAACTTCAAAAAGCACAAGTTGCAGATTACCGCAGACACGTGTTTCGGCGTTACAAAGACCGCCTTTTTCATTGCAAAAGAAATAAGTTTACGGATGGAAAAACGTTCGACAAAAGCCAACAGTCATATAAGCAAACAGCTCAAAAATAAAAATGGCGGATTAACCAAACTCCAATCAGAAAATTATAAACCAATAAATAACCAATAGGAATGCAAATAAAGAGCAAGAGCTTTCACACAGGTGCGATACAGGAGAAAGAAAGAATTCAATTGGACGAAGATTAAGAAAAAGCTAAAACAAAGAAAGACAAAGTGTTACAACGTGAACGATTTGCCTCAAAAAGTGAATTTTCTTCAACGGCCGCGTTGACTTCCAGTACGGAGGACAGCGTTACCTCGCGGCAATCCAACGAAAGCGTTGCTATGGCGATGGATCTAAACAATTCGAATCAAATTGTTAATTGGCATATTTAAAATTAAAGATGTACCAATTTTTTTCATCGCTATTTTTTTAAGTACTTTTGATAGATAGCAGTGACCTCCATATCAACATTGATTGGTCCCCGTTCCCTCGTTTTGAGTTCATTTTTGCTCTAGCTCTATGTTAAAAGCGAGAAAGCGATAAGCATTTAGTATTACGGGAGACGCTATTTTAATTAAATACTTTCTTATTTTTTTAAAAACAACGTAAACGGGAAAGCTTTCTTTTTCTATTAGTTTGGTGAAACGTTTCTGAAAAAATGCCAGGTGTTCCACATTATGATAATCCCCCTGAGGGAATTATCAAATCATGGAACACCTGGCGTGATTTCAAAACTTTTCCCTGATGAAGCTGTTTCATGATCCTGAGCTGTTTCGCAATGTCTCATGCCTCTAAAGCTTAACTTGCCAACAGTATAGATTGATAAATTTATTATTAAAATCAACAACTCTTTCAAAGATTAGTGCCGAATTTAATGACATTGGTGAGAAATAGCCACCTTTGACATGAGTGGGGGACTGTGTTAACGAGCTGGGGAAGCAGCGGAACAGCTTTAGTATAATCCTCGGCTTGTCTTATATTTTTTATACCCTTTTCCAGTGATGACTCGACAGTAGTGTTGTGTTGTGTTTTGCTTGCCTTTACAACTTACAGTAAAGTTTAAACGTGTTAACATGTCTTCGCGTCACAAAATGTCTCTAGCCAGGGGATTCTACCAAAACTGTTCCGGTGCAGCATCTAATAACTATATCAAGCCAATCAAGTTTTAGGGGATATTTCGATAATTGAGTATCTGGAGATCTTCCTTCATGAGGGGTCAATTTTTGGCTCCAGCGCCTGCACGAGAGACATTTTTCTTTGCAAATCTAAACAAAGAAACAGGAAACATCTATTCCAATAGGGTTACTATAATTCAGCAGGGTTAGCAAAATAAAATTATTTACGCCAAAAATGAGATGACCGCGCCAGATTCCCAACTATCGAAATATCCCCAAATTTTAAATAATTTGCATTTAGACATCTTGAATTCAACTTATGTTTTTCATTATCACAAGTGTTTGTGTGTGTGTGTGTGTGTAGGATACAAACGCAACCGCCCAGGAGGAGCGGTTTCCTGTGGACAGTGCTGCTGGTGGATAGGCCAATCGACGCGATGTGGTACTGTAGAGGGAGGTGGTCCAAAATAAAAAAATAAGACATCGTTCAACGGTCAAGTGAAAACAATAAGCAATTCGTGATTGCACAATAATCATCATAGTAAAAGAAGAAAAATTATCAACTAAAAGGGAAATTTCAACTAAAATATAATATGATCTTTCTTCATTAGCGGCAATTTCTGGCTCCAGCGCCTGCATGAGAGGTATTTTTCTTTGCAAATCAAATCAAAGAGATCGGAAACATCTATTCACATAGGGTTACTATAAATTAGCAGGGTTACCAAAATTAAATTATTTATGCCAAAAATGAGACGACCGCGTCAGATTCCCAATTATTGAAATATACCCTATAATATTAAAATATGATAGGCGATAGATGTGTGTTCGCCAGTTAGACATGTTTCAAGATCATGTTATGGTAATTTCCCTAATGGAGGATCCATTGCTTTTCAGCACTGTGTTACCGACTTTACTCCCTTACATTCTATTCAACTCCTAACATATTTTTTTTTAACTCATTAATTCATTACGGCACGCTTAAATACTAGACTACTATACAGATTACAATTAAATACATACCAGTTTCGTAATTTTCAAACTAAAGCATGACAAAATATTTAGGGCAATCCATGTTGTTTTAAATTAAAGTTTTGAATGTGAATAATGAATTTGCCATTTGATATCAATTCTTCTGCTTAAGGTTAGCCTCTTACGTAGTCACAGGACTAGTTTAAGGATTCAATCATCACCACACGATGATTTAATAGTGTTAAGTGAAGGAAAAAATAAAATTCCTTGACAGCTCATGTACATGTAATTTGAGCGGAAGATATGAGAAGATACTGGGTTCGTTTCCAAATTTTAAAAGTATTTTTTTTTTTTGGAAAGAGCATACTCAAAAACCGTTTTTTTTAAATATTATTTTAAGGATTTGACCATTTTAAAAATAATTTTACAAAGATTAATGTTTTTCAACAATTATTTTAATTGGTGCGCAGATTCAATTTAAATTTTTTATGCTTCTAAGCATATTATCACAAGAGATGAATTGCCATTCACAGAGTGCAATATTTAATTCGCTTCTGAATTATCATAATCTGGAAACGCGGTAGACAGCAAGCGTAAGCATTCAGCGTGCCAGTTGAATAGCGCGCGAAAGTTCATCACTTGTAGCGTCATAAAGACTTATTTGAAATATCGGACATTTTAAACCATTAATTAAGACACAAACATTTTTTTTTTGTTGCAAGTTTTACGCACTAAAATCTAGGTTCTTAGGACTTAATTTCAAACAGTGAAAAACATAACATTTAAATCAGCATCTTTTTTTAAAAAATAAATAAATAAATAAATAAATAAAATAAATAAATACTAATAATAATAACACTTTGGAAAACTCTTAAGTTTTATCTTTACTGTTGAAAATCTTTTACAAGCAACTGAGACAATAAAAAAAAGTTTCAGGTAATAACTCTTAATTTCTAGATAATTTTGACGCACGAAGGATTAAATATTTGTGTATTAGAGCTTGACAAGGAGAATTCTGAAATCATGGAACTGATTCTATTGGTACCAAACCGAATGGAATTTCCCTAAAGTAACATTTGCTAATGAAAATTGAAACAACCTATCACCCTAATGGTTATTACTAATCCTAATGAAATTTCGCCAATTCCAATCAATTCTCGCTTATTCTGGAAAGCTTTGTAGACGAATTCAATGACGAATCACCATTTCGCTACGACTTATTCTCATACACGAATGACTATGAAGACAATGATGAACATTTTAAACAAGACACACTGCATACCAATTATTTTTGAAAGCAACTAATAGTTAGATCAAAGAAATCCCACTTCCTTTCTTTCCATGGCGGACTATTTATTGTTATTGGGCAATTTAGAGAAGTTTATTAACATCACTGCACCTTAAGGGAAAATGATGAATTACTAGGTAATACTTTATAATCCTTTTTCTCAGGAATATTAACTTGTATGTTAGAATAACATGATGTTGAAAATTTTATTTGGCTTGAAAAGTTCATGATGGATCATTTAAAGACAATTGTAATAAAAGCAAAATGTCAGCTTCTCCCTAAGACCTTGGATTATGCGGGAGATCTTGATTGTTACCTACGGAACGAATCTCTGAAATGCTGTAGAAATATACATACGGATAGAGGGATATAATAAATGCCTAATCTAACTAACCTGTTTATTGGAAATCGTCAAAAACCAATTTCGACTCAAGGCTTCTGTTTTTAACTTTCAAATTTTACTATTGGTATTTTTTAACTAACAGGTTTCACACATAAAATAAAATGTGCGATATGTAGAACGACCAAAGTTAAAAACTGTTTATTTACATCAACAAGAAATTTTGCTTACCAAAAATATCAGAACTAAGAAACATATCGTCTCAATTCTTTTTAAGAACTATTGCAAACTAGAAAGTATCTCGTCAAGGTATGACGGGTGAAAATTGCTTCTACATTTGAACGAAGCCATTGCCTGTTTGATGATATTTTGATAGTTGAAATTGCAAACCCTAATTACAGTGGATGAACCCTAAACTCCAGTAGGTAGCGTTCATTGTAGACCATTTTTTCTTTCTTCATTCTCCTGAAATGACACAGTCTTACCAGTAAAACAGGTAGGTTACCGGATAGAGTTCAACCTTGTCACAATGAAGCCTCTCCCTGCATGTTAAACATTACCAAAACATATTATCAAATTATCATGCCATGGCGCGAGCTTCATTGTTGAAATACGTGGGTTACTCGATCATATGCTATTATATATAAGAGGATATTTCATATGATAAAGCAAAGACCACGAGGCGAACGGAAAATCTTACTACTATTATATATGCGAAAGTTTGTCTGTATGGATGTATGGATGTTTGTTACTCTTTCACGCAAAAACTACTGAACGGATTTTGATGAAACTTGACAATAATATAGCTTATGCATCTGAATAACACATAGGGTAGTTTTATTCCCGTTATGGGGGAAAAACCCCCTTAGGGGGGCAATAAAACACAGTTTTCGTATAAATTCTCTAATATGGGGATGAAAAAATACTTGCACATATTTACATTATATGTCCATCGAAAGCTCTGATTTTTCTGCTGAAGATGGCACTTATTCGAAATTTCTAAGTAGAATAAAAAACGAGTTATGAGCTTTTTAGTTCCATGTTCGAAGGCTTTCTTAAACTCAATACAGTATTTAGTGTATCATCTCAACTCCCTGTCGATAGAGGCAATTGTTGTATTATTGACTATCTTTGCTTTTCGTGACTGTTCAAGGCTTTTCTCAAGTCAAATTTTGAAGTAAGATTTTTGCACAAGATTGGCAAATAATATATGATTTGGTTGATCATTTTCCATTTAAACGGAACTTTAATGTAATTAATGGTTTTTATTATTATTTATGCTGATTGAACACTTACTCATTATCCAATCAACCAGCAGATCGCTCAAATGTTTGCAGAAAGATTTCCGTAGCTGATGCATTTGGCAGTTTTTTTCAACGTCGCTGTTTTTGAAGCCGAAGACTACGTTATAATGTTTCTCAGTTTTCACCATGTAAACAAAATATCGCCAATCAAAGAATCTTTAAAAACTTTTTTTACTGTGTTAAATAATCCAGCAACTAAATTAGGCAAATCCATAAACAGCACAAAAACTTCCATGAATTTTTCCTTTTTGCACAATTTCAAACAATCGCCAAATTTTACTACTTATTTTGGAAACATTTCGGATGAAACTCTTTAGTGCCATTTTATGGTGACCAAAAGTATCTCAGCACCTGGCGATAATATCTTTGTAACGAAAATTAATATATCGTTTTACAAAGTAAGGAAAGAAGGAGGGATCATCATCAAAGGTATCCCAAAACGATTCCCGCAAATTCGTTAAAATCGCACCAAGAGCCCACAATGATTGAAATTTCCCAAAATAACAAAAGCAAGTATAAGGGGATTACGAGCAACGTCAATAGCAATACAGAGAAGGTTTTAGACTCCATGTTTAAAAAAAAAGTATCAACAGATTAATCTTTTGAAACATGAGAAGAATAATTTCATGTTTTGGAAATTTGTATATGCTTAAATATAGTGCTTTCGTTTCTAAATCAATACTATTTTGTTCTTTATACTTATTGCTATTTTACTTTTATGGGTAAGGAAGAAACTCGACTTTTAATCATGTCAAAAAGATGTGTTTTAAATTCTTTCACTTAAACCAGAAAACAAAAGCAAGTAACGATTTTTTCTCATAATTATTACTGACCCAGGCAACGCCGGGTATTTTTGCTAGTGAATAAATAAATTGAAAAAAAAATATCTCTAACGCCAAACAACGTCGATGAGTTTTCTGAAATGTGATCTGATTATTAATCGGAATTGAGATTTAAGCAATTCAAGATTTAGATTTAATGGTGTTTTTTCGTTCAAGGTACGTAACTTGGTTTCGTGACTTGTTTGGTTTCAACCTTGGCGAAAATAGAAAAATTGCTTAAAACAAATAGCGATAGCTATATAACTATAAGCCAATCCTTGCATTTATAGGTTAAAGCTGCTGAGCGTCGTGGACTACGAAATTTTTACTACGCAAAAGTGATAAATAAATTAAAAAATCACAACCCCCCCCCCTCAAAAGCGCCACCTTTTATGGAAAAGTACCGATTTAAGAAGCAAATAACACATTTAACATTTACTTATAAGTTTACTCAAACTTAAATTCCTTTTAAAATCCAAATTTCATCTTATAAAGGAATGTATAACCTTTTAAAATATTTACAAAAAGGGTTAAAATTATATTTTTATAAAAGAAAATTTCTAAGTTTTTTTCTCTATTGCACTTAGAAATGAATATTTAACCTTTTAAGAGATTTTCAAAACGGGTTAAAGTTATAATTCTATAAAAGAAAATTTCTAGGCTTTTTTTCTCCATTGCACTTAGAAATGAATATCGAACCTTTTAAGAGATTGACAAAACGTGTTAAAGTTATATTTTCATAAAAGAAAATTGCTAAGTTTTTCATCCATTGCACTTAGAAATGAATATGTAACCTTTTAAGAGATTTACAAGACAGGTTAAAGTTATATTTTCATAAAAACAAATTTCTAAGTTTTTTTTTCCGTTGCACTTATTATTCCATCATTGCTTCCCTGCGCAAAATGTCATTAATCATTAATCTGTGACAAGCAGCTGCCGAAGATCATTTAATGGATGATCCGCTCCGAAGAAAATGCTCATTTAATTGCAAATTCTGGAGACTCTAGTATAAGTACGAACTAGTATAATGATCTCTTCATTGTAAAGCAAATAAAGTGGAATAGTTAAACTTCGAGTAACTTTAAAATATATGCGCAGATTTACTTGTTGTTATAAGCGTTGCTAAGATAAAACAGTGAATTCTGTTCTTAATAGAATTTTTTATCTGTAGAATCGCAATGACAATTGTTTGGTTATACAAATTAATGTTTTCTGATATATTCCAAAGAAAAATAATAGCGCAAAAATGCAGGAGCATGCACGGGGGGAGGGACACCTGTTAGCCCGGGCCCGAAACTGAAGGGAGTCCAATATTTTTAAAACTAGTGGTGAGATATAGGGCTAAACAATATGAAGGGGAGGTCTGGAAAAGCCATTTGTGACGGGCCCCAGAATTTCTGTGCACGCCCCTACGTGAATGTAAAATAAGAAACAAATTGTGAAAATTATCTGTTGGGCAATTCCATGGTGTCGGACGTAAAAAATGACGAAAAATTTCTCAGTTTCAACTCCATTTACCAAATATAAACTGTTCCAAAATGATCAAATTTATTTACAAGATACTTACTACATCCCACTAAATAAAAAATCATGTTAGTTTTTCAAAATAGATCCCTAAAGTATAAATTAAAAAAAATTAAAGAGTTGATATCGGACGCAAACACACAAATAGTAAAATTGATGGTTCACATAAACATTATTAAAAGTCAGTGAATTAACTTACATTTTAATTTTAAAAGCAGCATAATTCTAAAGTATACTTATGATTGAAGCATATTTCAGTTTTCAAATGATATTATAAGGAATAAAATTATTTAAAAAATATTTTTAGCTTGGTGTCGGACGTAAATTTTCGGTGTCGGACGTAAATTGTTCATTTTGGATGTAAACTATTGCTCTTAAATGTAAATACATAACAATGATTACAGTTATAAATATGCAAATTTTAGTTTACATATACTGAAACACAATTTACCAAGTAAATTCAAAAGTAGGGTTGATTGGAAGAAGTAGGACACTGGGGTAAGTGGTCACCCCCAAAAACTGAAATATCCATAATCGATATGGCTTTTATCTGGGGGCACGGCAGTGCCCCCGCCAAGTCGAGCGCGAAGCAAACACTGCCGTACCATCCTTTACTGGAACCATTTCGCCGCATTTTCAGGCTCCTATTTGAGAACCTTCTGATGAGACCAGGACGCAGAAATTTTCGTCATTCAGTAAGCTATAATCACATACTTAAAATCCGAAATTTCAAGTCTGTAGGTCATTTAGTTCCGAAGTTAAGCGAAAGCAAAGTTTCGCATTTATGACACTCACTCACTCATGATCATCAAAATAGAACTAGTACTTCCCATAAACTCAGTGAGGTGAAATTTGGTACATAGTTAGGGTTTAATGGCCACATAAAGGGAAAACTATAAAAACTAGGCTAATCGAAGATCTGAAGTGACCCTGATTTGAAAACACAAGAGCCCAACCAAACTATTACCCAGGTAGCACAAACCATCGGATTTACGTTGGAGAAAGGTTGAAAATGCATCGCAATGGTTGGAAATATGTTTTGGTTAGATATTGTTTCTTTTCATACGCTCATTCGATCATTCAAAGCATCGAAGGATGGTTTAAAACCAACCTATATCCGACTAAACGCATTCCCAACATTTTTCTAACCTTCAAACCTGTTTCACATTTATGCCCATTCATTGCAAGCTCGTTGCTGATTTGCGGGTTCTGCGAAGCGTGCGTAAATGCCGTCCCACAAGCCCCCCCCCCCCCCCCCGCCTCTGCAGTTTTGTTGACTGCAGAGCCACTGCAGAGCTTTTTGCCACTTGGAAAACGTATAAACAAAATTGACTTGAACCCACTAACGTATAAAGAATGTTTAACGGCCAAGTCACGCAACAATAACTATAATAATAAAGAAATCGCAGTAAGGAACCTTAGACTTATCATGACTTTGTCTAGATTTCATTACTTTTTAGAGATAAACAAGCAGCTCCATCGAGACTTGGCAAGTTTTTTACAGAATGTTTTTGGTGGGATAAGTTTGACAGTCCAAAACACATTGTGTTTACCTGTGAGAGCGCTTTGTTGGCCTCGCTATAGGCGCCATCTAGGAGCGAAATTCTCTGCCCCTGTCCCTCGTTCTCGACGCCAAAGTAACAGGCTCTTCAAGCAACAGCACAGAAAAGTAAGACAAAACAACGTTAGAAGAAGCACAAATTTGTAAATTACAGCAGACACATGTTTCGGCGTTACAGGGAACGCCTTTTTCAATGCAAAAAATAATGAGCTTTTGGATGAAAAGACATCCGACAAAAGCCATGTCTTTTCATCCATAAGCTCATTATTTTTTGCAGTGAAAAAGGCGTTCCCTGTAACGCCGAAACCTGTGTCTGCTGTAATTTACAAATTTGTGCTTCTTCTAACGTTGTTTTGTCTTCTTTACTGTTCAGCACAAAGGTATTTATTTATCTTAACAGCACAGATTCTCGTAGGCTACGGCAGAACGCACAAATCAGCAACGAACTTGCAATAAATGGGCGTAAATGTGAAACAGGTTCGAAGGTTAGAAATAAGTTGGGAATGCGTTAAGTCGGATATAGGTTGGTTTTAAACCATCCTCCGATGCTTCGAACGATCGGATGAGCGTATGAAAAAAACCAATATCTAACCAAAACATATTTTCAACCATTGCGATGCATTTTCAACCTTACTCCAACGTAAATCTGATGGTTTGCGCTACCTGGGTTCACACAAAACAATAATTTTTTTTACCTGGTATAACTATTCAAGTTTGTTACTCCAGAGTTTTCTTAAGTTTACGCTTTCACCATTTAACAATCAACTCACTTTTTAGAAGGAAATGAGGAAAACTAACATTATTTTGTGAAGCTCGAGAATACTATTAAGGGACGAAACAATTTCTGTAGCACATCGAATGCAGTAATAAATACTCATAACAAACTGCCTATGTTTACCAAAAAACACACGTGGAACGCATTGTTTTACCTTTTTCTTTAATTTTGTAAATCACCGCAAGGTAGCGTGGAGTTGCGAATATATCGGCTCTATACATTCGAATGTAATAAATAAAAGTCGCTCCTAGCGTCGATTTTCTGCGTTAAAGTACTGAATTTCAGGTATTTGAAAATGGCAACATGTGTAGAGTTTGTAAGTTGAGGTTTCATCATGTGCGGAATAATGGTGCTTTCATTTGTTTGGTAGCTCTTATTTCGTTTAGCAATTTTGTTCCTCAGCAGATATGTCAAATTTGAAAGCCTACTTGGATCACTGCAAGCGAAAACTGGAACGCAACATGCATGATATCAAAATGGTGAGTGATGATGTAGTTGAAATTTTGATCACTATCATGTGTTATTTACTACACAAATCGAACATTATTATTATTATTTACAGGGCAGTATGCTTGTTTGACGCTAATTACTTTGTTGTTTTTTCTCGCCACTTGAAAAATACTTTTGAATTGTTGCTTCAGATTGTGTTAGTTATTGGTATTAATCAAGTAATCTTGGTATCACACTTCATTTTTTGAAGATCAACTTTCAAAGCTGTTTGTTTTCAATTTGATTCAGAAGCACCTAAATTTTAAAATAAATTATTGTTATTTTACGTTGTTGGACCAATTAGCTAGTTATTTGATGATTTGGAACATAAGGAATACATAGCGAGCTGAAGTATACTAAAAAAGCATAGTATTTTTATTCAAGCAAAGACAAGAAGAACTGCATTAAAGAAAAGAAATCTACTTGCAAGCTGATGATTTGTTGAAGAAAAATGTTTTCCTTGAAAACGGAAACTGTTTAAAGCATTACATATTGAAAAAAAAAATCATTGCTAAGTGGGCTATTGTGTGCATTCTCTCTTTCTGGTTGCTGGGCTCCCATATTTAGATCATTTCCAAACTCAATGTCAAACAAAAAATGGCTTGAATTCTTTTAATTCTTGTATATTATGAAAATAAATATATCAAATTCTTTGGAAACTTCAGTTTAATTTTAGCTTAAGTATAGAAAGTTCCTAGTGGTTCCGTAAGAATTCTTTTGAATCAACACCAGGGTTGTTTGGTTTAAACTACTTTGTCTTAAACCATGGTTTTTTTTTGAAAATTTCGTTGTTTTCCCCCAAATGATTTCATGAATTTTACATGTTATTGCAAAGTAAAATCTAATTGATGCAAAGCAACTAGCAATGCTTCATAGAGAAATTACTGATTTAATAAATTTAGAAACTTATATTTTTTAAAGAATGCAAATTTGCAAAATAGTTTTTATTTTATTTATATTTTTTAAAATTTTTTCTTATTAGGTACATAAATATACAAGGCAGACCATCTAAGTTTTTCCAAAATTACGTGGAAAGAATTTCCAAGTAGCTCTTTTATATTTTTTTGAACTATCGAGGGGCACGGCAGTGCCCCAGCCAAGTCGAGCGCGAAGCAAACACTGCCGTACCATCTTTACTGGAACCATTTCGTCGCATTTTCAGGCCCCTATTTGAGAACCTTCTGATGAGACCAGAACGCAGAAATTTTCGTCATCCAGTAAGCTATAATCACACACTGGAAATCCGAAATTTCAAGTCTGTAGGTCATTTAGTTCCGAAGTTAAGCGAAAGCAAAGTTTCGCATTTATGACACTCACTCATTCATGATCATCAAAATAGAACTAGTACTTCCCATAAACTCAGAGAGGTGAAATTTGGTACAGAGTTAGGGTTTGATGAATACATAAAGGGAAAACTATAAAAACTAGGCTAACCGCCTTTACAAAAAATATTCAACTTGGTGGGCCGCTTCATTTGATGTCAAAAATCGAAAGTCTAAAGTATCTAATGAACCCTCAGCTGGTCTCAGCTGTATTAGATATGGTAATGCTCCCTTCTACTCTTGGTACATCAAAAAATCGACTGTCATTGCGAAAGTCCAGCGTAGTGGGACACATCTTCTAATTTAATCTAGCCTAACTTTAGTCTACTCGAACATCACACAAATTAAATGTTTCTACAAAAAGAAGTGAAATCCCACCAAAAACATTCTGTAAAAAACTAGCCATGTCTCGATGGAGCTGTTTGTTTATCTCTAAAAAGTAATGAAATCTAAACAAAGTCATGACAAGTCGAAGGTTCCTTACTGCGATTTCTTTATTGTTATAGTTAATGTTGTGTGACTTAGCCGTTAAAGAGTATACACAAGGGTACAAAAACAGGTGCTTCATGACACGATTGCACCAATCTGTCGCCAGAACCGCTACCCATTGACGATGGAAAATTGCCACTTGGAAAACGTGTAAACAAAATTGACTTGTACCCATTAACGTATAAAGAATGTTTAACGGCCAAGTCACACAACATTAACTATAACAATAAAGAAATCGCTGTAAGGAACCTTCGACTTGTCATGACTTTGTTTAGATTTCATTACTTTTTAGAGATAAACAAACAGCTCCATCGAGACTTGGCTAGTTTTTTACAGAATGTTTTTGGTGGGATACTTTTTTACATTGATCATGTCATGGTTCATCACAGTGATTAGTTTTGCATATATTTGGGTTATGTGGAATTTTTTTTCTAAGTCAGAGAATTTAGTCAAAAAAAAAAAAAAAAAAAAAAACTGAAAAATATTTTTTTGCAAGTTTAAGCAGCATTTTTCAAAGAAGTGTTTCCCGGTCAGCATTCATGTACAGTTTAACTTAAAGCGCATACTGCAATCAGAATTTTTGAGTAATATATTATTAAAAACTTTTAGAGGGGGGGGGGGCCCACTTACGCCGTAAAATTTTGCTACAAGAGATCTCCACGCTACAGGGTAAGGGGTTCCCCCCGTAACAGTGAGGATTTGAAAATCAAAAGCAACTTTGATGAAATATTTGTATTAGTGAACTACAAGACAACTATGGTGACATAGTAGGGAATGATAGTTCAGCTACAACAGCTGGTGATTAGTTATTTGTGAAACTTACCTGAAAGAAAACCATCATGATTTGAAGATTGATAATGGTTCTTCCTTAGCCAACTTTACATAGACGCAGTCACATTTAGTGTTGCCAATATCTTTTTCCACTTATAGTTTTGGCAAATTTGCCAAAATTGATCTTAATCAACTGTATTACGTTCATTCAACACACCTTTTCTCAAAAGGGGTCCTACTTACCCCTATCAACTCTAAATGTATTTACAGTAAATTCACTAAGTTGTTTTTTATGCATGTTTCACTTTAACTTTGAAATTAAAGGCAAAAAAAAAGAGAAACACAGTTGGAAACATATGTTGTTTAAAGGAATGTAACAGTGTCGGACGTAAATGGTGTCGGACGTAAAATTTTTTTTACGTCCGACACCTAGATTTTAATAAAAAATATTCACTTGTTACAAAATTAAAATAGTTAGATCAATGAGGTTAAAAATCTTGCTTTGTACCCAAAAATACATGTATGTAGCTTTAAAATTATTGGCTCAGCATAATTAATTGCACATTTTGGTGTCGGACGTAAAATACTTAATGCACCCCAGAGGAGTTCTTTTACAAATCAAAATGAATTATATTTTGACACATTTTTAAAACAACAATCACCAATGTTGCAAATTGTGTTGTAACATCAAGACGCATGCCGCCTTGGAAATTAGTTTTTAATTTTTGAAGTGAGATTTCTCAAAAAGACAATTTTTCTCAATTCTGAAAATTTGCTCATTTGAAACTCTTTTAACCGGTTAAGAATTGAATATCCATATAATCCTGTGTTTTTGCCTGGAAGAAGTTTTATGATTTATTAATACTGACCTTTTCGCCCAAACGAAATTTTTTTGGGACTCTCAGTGACGACACCAACTTTACTGTGACTTATATCATGCTATCAGAATTTTATCCACAACTCTGAAAATATTGCTAAAATGAAAGCATTGTAGTACTTTATCTGATTCTTTATGATTGATTTATAAAGACACATAATCACAGTGAATGGAAGGGAAACTAAAGAGATTTTTTTCGAGAGTTAAAATACGCTTTATTTCAGTTTACGCTAAAAAGCATCATAATGAGTGCAATGCATCTCTCCATTCGAAACCATACAATCGTAAAATAATGAGAATTAGCTATGTGTTAACAAAGAAACTCATTCACCAACCGTAGCTTTAGATGACTGAATGTATTCCATAATAATGCTTTCTAACAAATAAGTGTATGATTGAGTGTGGCAGCTATATTTGTTCACTGATTATATCACAGAGAACCTATATTTTCTAATAACAAAAATATATTTCTTTTTTTTTTAAATATGGCCTTTTAAATATGGTCTTAAATATGGCATGGGCTAGCTGGGCCCAGAGACTGTTGCTGGCCGTCACTTTTGTATTTGTATTTGTATTTGTATTACTGTTTGGGAGGATGGAATCGATGTAGATCATAAATTTATCTATAAACAACGTCATTTGCCAATCAAATGCCTGTTTTGACAATCTGTTGGCAATACAAAACTTACAGGCTAACGTAACAATATTAGCTAAAATGTATGTATATTTAAGGAAAAGAAAGGGATAAAAAGTGAGAAAAGTCTACAAAACAGCATTTCAAGGGAAATTCATTTTTATAGAATATTCAGTTCAGACCTATTTTGCTTTTCTCCGCTTTTTTAAAAAACAAGATATAAGCGAGAAATTTAGCAAATAATCAAATATTTTATAAATTGACGTGTGATAGGCCGTGTAATTTATAACCTAAATTTAAAAAAAAACGCTGTCTACTTATTTAAGATGCATCTAAAGTTTAACAGATTATTTTAACGTCACAAGAGAATTTGATTCCATCCTTAAATTCAGAAAAAAGCATAATTAAACTTTCACCGAAATACTTCACTTATAAATATTTAGTTACAAAATTTGAAATCATTTTTGAAGCTAAAAGGCTTTTCTTCCCTGCTTAACCTTTTCCTTTTTTCTCTTTGAAATGGTTTTATTTTCCCCACTGAACATAGTTTAATTAACAAATGAATAATTCATTTCCGTCTTAGCGCTTTCGAGCGCCCTTACATTGGAGTAACGCTTTCAATCTCTTTAAAATTTGTGTCTCGGATCTGAAAGTATTTTCGGATTGAATTTAATTAGGTAGATAATATATAGCTAACAAGATTTATATAAGCTTTTTTGCTTAAGGTATTATAAAATATTTGTTTGTCGTTTTGACTTTAGTTCATTGAAAGTAGTGGAATTAAATATTTATTGCTCTTTCAATATGTAACTCCACACTGGTTTCTTTTACCAGCAATACTTCTGAGCATCCATTTATCTTTCTCAGAGTTTAAATAAAATAAAGTAAAAGTGTATTGTTCGTCAAAATCAACGGCAAGAATGAATAAGTAGAACATTGATGCTCTTAAAATCATTTCAGTATGAAATAGAAACCGCCGAATGCAACGGTTAGTCCTATATGGCGATGAGTTCCAATCTCATCTTTTGAACGGTCCCTTAGAATTTTGAACTCTGAAATCTCCTTGAGGGTCGATCGCAAGTGTTTCAAGTCATTTTTCAATGGAGATTATTTCCCTAAACATACATTAGGGAACCTAGGGTCCATGTTAAAAGTTACAGTTCATATTTTCAAAACGAATTTCATTTTTCCGATTCAAACTTTCACTTTATTTTGACTATTTTTTGTAATTAAAAGTATGCATCTAAGGTTAAAGGTTGCGACAATAGAGATTTTGCAGATTAAACGGTTACTCGTTTTATATGAAATTACAAAAAAGTTTAGTCCAAATTGAATCACTCGTTTACCTGCTTTGCGTTGCAGCAGGGTAATTATGAGACTTCCTGCTCAAAAGCGACCACCTGGGGAGAAAATATTGAGGAATATAATAGGCATTCAGTGCACTACATTTCGTTAAATATATGTTTCGAAGGTATATTGTATCCATCTCAAAAAATGCTTGCTGATATTCGCGCAAAATAAAATAGTTTTATGCTCAAGTAATAAGAAAACAAAATCTATTTAAAACTGCAAGTCCCAACTTTCTCGCATTATAAATGCCGTTTTAATAGCAAGTAAGGTGGAATTCGTCGATGATTTATCGTTTAAGTTCTTAGTTATTGAAAAAAGTAAATCGAAAAAAAAAATTGCTAAAATCCAGTTATTGAACTGTTAAACTAAGCTTAATTTGATTTGTAGATTTTCCTTTAAACATGGAGGAAATAGCTTAATAGTGTTTTTTTTAAACTCGATTGCTAGATGAGTCTAGAGGAATAAACTTTTCCGCATGAGCAAAAACTTTTTAAGGCAAAGAACTAATTGGGTTTCAGAAATATTTTACAGAGTTCCTTGGAATGACGTTGTAGAAACTAACGCAGAACGTGGATGATAAACGAAAATAACTTAAAATAAATGACAGGAGATATCCAACGTTGTTTAGCACAAATAAATAGAGTACAGAATACACGGGTTTCGGGGTTTCCATGATCCCCTTTTTCAATTCAAAGGTGTGAGGGTCTAGATGTAAAGACATCCAGTAACTCTTTTTATTTGTGCTAAACGACGTTGGATATTTCCTGTTATTCCTCGGCATAAAGGTATTCATTTATTGTGTAAAATAAACGGTCACCAAAAAGGCAATTTATCTATCTGCCTAGTGTATTTTTTTTTAGATTGAAGACTGGAATAGAGTTAAACGAATGCATCATTTAGTAGATTTTTAATGATATTTAGTTTTACTCAAAAGGGTAAGTCACTCAGTATTGCGGTACTTTCAAATATGGTGCACTGAGGTATCCCCCCCCCCTTCAAAACATTACTTAAACGTTTAACTTAAACTTGAAAAAAATCTATCTTTAGTATACTAGATGGGAGCCTTACATATTGCAGGTCAGCAAAAGTTTCCATTTAATGCTAATTACCTACTTTATTGTTTATATTTTTCTATTTGATAATTTCTTAAAATTTAATTTACATTTTTAAAAAATATGTAGAAAAAAATCAATTTTTGGAGAAAATTATATAATTTAACGCTACTGTTGGGTACCAAAATGTTTTTTAAATTTGAATAAATGCTATTGTGGTACATGCGAGGCATGGGGGGGGGGCAACATTTTATCAACAGAAATTTCTAGTTTCTAAAAACATTTTTTTTTCCATTCAGCCTAGTGTACAAGTTATATTTCATACTTTCAGCGCAAGTCGGTACGGGTTACCGTTGTTATAACTATATGAAACATTTTTTCACTATTATTTTAACATAAAAAGAAAAATATAAGAGGGTGTGCGGATTCAAAAATCGACTTTGGATTATTTATTCATTTATTTATTTATTTATTTTTTTGGGGGGGGGGACTCCCTAATGGGGCTCCTATGTTTCTATACATGCACCCATTTAGTAGAATGCTAGAAGTAGTTGCGCACGAGTTGATTCTTTGTGTTGTGACCAGAAAAATTGGTCTGAGCTGCAGTTTTGGAGGTTATACAGTCTGACCACTGATGAGATGGAAAGGCAGCATCTGGTTTAGAGCCGAAAATGGACGTATCTATTTTTAGGGATGCCAGCTTTTGCAGACGTGTATTAACCTCTTAAAATCAGAGCCACAATGAAATTCGTGGAGCACACGCATCAAACTTTTCTGTTTCCCCTTCTTTCAGATAGACTTGTTTTAACTGGGTGTTTGCCAATTCCATATTATCCATTGGCAGACTGTAGAGATTTGCTTATTCTAGTTTCGTACAATTTTTGCAACGCAAGAGCGATTAGATTTTACTGTTCTAATGCGTTTGTACTTATAACTTTATGCCCTATAATTTCTTCCGTGTTAGCGTTAAGAATGTATTTTTCAGAATTTCATCGATTTCAAATTCAATTAATGCACGTGATTGGGAATGAAATTAAGTTGAAGAAGCGTGCAGTATGGGGTAGGACAATATTGAGCGAAATATGCAATGAGAGGCTAAACAAGTTCTTTTTTCTTCAGAAAAGGAAAAAAGGAGAAGGGAAAATGAAGAATAAACTGGTGCTGTGTACGTGTGATTCTACTAAATAATTTCCAAATATTCGGGAGGGGGAGTGAACAGTAGGTTCAGTGTTAAAAATGCCTCAGATATTCTCAGATAGATGGCACTGGTTATCGAGGAAATAATGTTATTTGTTTACATTGCTAATAATGAATTTATGAAAGCCAAGTAGTTGTGTTCTCGTGTTATTTTTGTAGTTTCGCGTTATATGAGACTTACCGTATCAATAAACCTTTTCCTAAACTTAAAAAAAGAAAAAAGTAAATAAATTCGAAGCTAAAAGTTTTGGTTTAAGCTGCAATGGTGATAATCCGAGAACCTGGAATTTAATTTTGTTTAATATTATTAACTTTTTCTTAATGATGTTTTGTAAGGGACCCCGTATCTTACCCTAGAATTAAACCTATAACTTTCAACTGCTAAAATTTTATGTTTTAAAAATACAAGTCAAGACGTTTTGATGCTTATTACGAAAATATAAATTTTATTGGGATTGATGAAGGGGTTTAAAAGTTATGAGTCTTTGAATGTGTGCCAAGATGAGATAAACAAATACTTTTACGCTAAAATGTAAAATAAGAAACAACAACGTCAAAAAGCACTAATTGCGGATTTCTGCAGACACTTTTCGGCATTACAGGAACGCCTTTTTCAGTGCAAAATAAATGGGCTTTTGGATGAAAAGACATCCGACAAAAGTCAAGAGCTGGATAAGCAAACAGCTTAAGAGATAAAAATAGCGGATTAACCGAAAAACCAATAAGAAAATTATAAATCGACAAAGAACCAATAGGAATGCAAACAAATAGCAAGAGCTTTGTCACAGGTACGATAAAACAGAAAGAAAGAATTCGATTGGACGAAGAGTAAGTTACAAAGCTAAAATAAAAAGACAATTTCAATAACCGTAAGTCGCTCGGAAAGAAAAACCAGAATGGAAGAAAAAACATCAGGAAATGAAACAAAACAAAAGCAAAAATTTTCGGAAAAAGGCAAAATAAAGATAAATGGAAGAAAAGGGGGGGGGGGGATATTAACTGCATTACAATGCCAAGTTAAATGTAAACAAAGCAAGACAGAGAAAAATGAATGGAAAAATAAAAACAAAAAAGTATGCAAATAAATAAATAAATAAATAAATAAAAAATGGATGAGGAAAAGGACAATATTATAGTTATGGAAGTCAGACAGTGGAAAAATACGGAACAGCTTTAAGATCATTAACTAAATTAGAACTGTTCCTCAAAATATGGAAAGATTTCTAAAAGTCAAGATCTGATGTATGGGGGCATTTTTTTATAATCTGATAAGAGTTAAAATTGAAAGAGTGAGTCGAATCCCAACAATGCTGGGCATTACTAGACTCATTTAATTGTTGCAAAGTGTTTTTATTTTATAGGCCAAGATGATCCTTCTTCCACGATTTTAGATGACACTAATACGGGTACAAATTGCTGTAACTCCTTCCTAAAAAATTGTCACAGAACTTTTTTTCTTTTCACTGTGGTTATCACTGTGGTTATTACCCATATTTGTCTGAGAGTTTCTGTAAATTATTAGTGTACCTTTATTTCATTTTCCCGACTGAACGATTAATTCCAAGTCATGACATAACAAGCGTTTTGTTTATTCTACAGTATTCTTTCAATGTATTTTCATTTCTTGTGTCCTCGGGAAAAAAAAGAAAAATATTAAAGAACATTGTACATTGCTTGATAGTCTACGGAAAAAGTATGTTTCTCAGTAACTTTGGCGAAATTAATTTTGAATTTTTAAAGGATTCATCTTGAAACGTTAGTGAAATGATATAAACAAAATTTAACATTCGAGGCAGTGAGAAGGAAAGGTATGTAGGTGGACATTTTCAAGTTTTGAGTAAAACGCGTTTAAAGAATAGGTCCTAGGTAAGCTTTTATTGAATTTGTTTTCTGAATCATGCTGCACAGCAGCACCTACCAGGGCTACTAATACCATCTCTTGCCCCAAGACTAAAGAGGTTCACCTACCATTTCTACTGGTTGTCTCCAACTTTTAAATTTTGCCACTTGCATCCCTTTGCTTCTCGCTGTCTCAATTGTAAACTAAAAGTTTTAAAGGTTCACAAAGATTATTTGCTGATAAAAAAAATGTTTATTAATCCCTCTAAAAACGTATTTTAATAGTTATTTGATACAAAATGTGTGTCCAATGAACCAATGGTTCGTTTGAGAGAAAATGCGCATTTCTTATTTTCTGCAGCATTATCTGTTTCTCAAAAATGATCATGAACTCGAAAAAACGTGATTTTTGGTGCATAAAGCCAATTACAATCCGTCTCGGAACATTGAAGTACAAAGCAGGGCATGTTTTCGAGAGAAAAAATAAAATAACTGAAAACTCTTCCTTTATTTTAAATATAAAAATATCAAAATGCGCAAACAAGTAAATAGTCTTATTCCAGTTTGCATTTATTTTCTCCAATGGCTGGAATTCAGAACTGCATTTATACGAGAAACAGAAAAGTTATATAGTTTTTCTTTTTCTTTAAAAAATATCCAATATTACTGGATATCTTCAAAGAATATAATGAAGCAGAGAACGTGACATTCGTAAAATACGTTTAGTAAGGCAGTTATATATTCCTCAATCATTTATTTTCTTCAGTTAAATTTAGGGTTTAATCTGAAAAGAGGAAAGTTTGATTCCTTCGGCAATTTGATCATTAAAACTGTTAAATTTGCACAAGCTCTTAAAAAAATAGGGACACTTTTTTCTTCAGCTTGAAATAGTTAATTTATAATTTTAGTCATAAATTTTAAAGCACCCTTTTACTTGCCACAGTACTTGGAAAAGGACTTTTAGACGAAACATAGTGACAGCATTCTTAATCATTGGAGCAAACAATATGAGTTTGAAGGTTAGACACCTCAAACCTCTTGATTCGCCCGTATTGTGAGTCCTTTTATGTTAACATTTTAAAGTAAAGGTGCCTTTTAAGTTTTTTTGCTTATGAGTAGTATATGTTACGATCAATTAATCTAAATTAGACTATATTACACCACCAACAAAGCCTACACATGGTATTTAAGCTAAAATACGTAAAACAATTTGTTTTCCGTTAAAAGAAATGTTTTAACGAATGAACTTTTTTTTAGAATGGAAAACTCTTATCATATTTCTAAAAGAGGAGTAAAGGTTTTAAAAAAGGTAGTAATTATAAACACGGATTAAGAATTATATTAACGTAAAACATCACAAATTGTCCATTTTTCAACTAAATACTTAATTAACAAAAAGGAGATCGATTTTTTTAAGCCTCGAAACGAGAGTCACAATGGATATATATATATATATATATATATATATATATATATATATATATATATATATATATATATATATATATATATATATATATATACGTTTGTTTTTTACCCCGGTGCACATTTTGTGTTTGCCGCGAGGCAAACACATGAGAGCAACGAACCTACATTTCTCCATGTTTATCTTCTTAAAAACGTTTTTGGTACAAAGGATACTTACTGTACATCAACGTCTTTTACTACAATCTCGGTAGGGGGCTAAAACCGCAACATCACATCTGCCAATATGGCGGTTTTTTGCATTACGTGAAGTAAACTTTACATAGCAAAACGCTCAGACGATTCAATTTACATCTTACTTTAGCAAACCTGCCAAAATGCAATTAAATAAAACTCACCCTAATGAATAAAAAAAAAGCATTTTCAAATATTATTACGATAACTCAAGTTTTAAAAAATCAGAATAAGCGCTCAAAAACGGTAACGCAGTGGACTAGACTCGCGGAACTTCTAGAAATAATTAGTGTTCGTGATCGCAACCAGAAAAAAATATCTTTGATGGCGACACGCAGTGTTAGACCAAAGAGAGGGACGAAAATTGGACACGGGTGCAAAAAATGGCAACTTTACCCTTTATGTGTAAGAACTATTTTAAACCAAAAAGAGTCTTCTGATGAAAAACCGGATTTCAACGAAGTTGTTAGCAGAGGTTTTTAAAATACTAAGAAGCTGCACTGTTAAAAAATCAGGAAACTTTTATGGTTAATATTACTGTAAAATGGAGTGTTTACAGTACAGAAAAAAATTTACAATACATTGCACAGAAAAAAAAAACGATTGCAGCACCAGTGGATACACCACATGACTTACAGTGCAAGGCATATAACACCGTATTTCACCTCACTCGATGTGAACCGACTGGTATGGTGGGCAGCAAGGCCGCCTGCCAGTACGAAGGTCCCGAGTTCAAACCCGCTGCTCGCATTTTGCGTTTTTTAACTCTCGTTTAATCTACTATAAAATTTTAGAGTAAAATCGGATTTTACGGTAAAAGTTACTGGCAGCATTAATGCTAGTAACTTTTACCTTAAAATTTCAGGATTTTTTTAACGGTGTGTTACTGTATTTTTTAGGTTTCAAAACTCAATCAATGATTGTTAAGCCATAAATAACAGCATTTTTTTTTTTTTTTTGTTAATATCAGTGGTGAATTCGTAAACTTTTCAATATCAAAGCACCAATAAGAAATAACTGAACACTCAGTCGGCATAAATTCTATTTGAAAGGGCAGAATATTTTTCCAACAAAGCAGTACCGGAACGGCGTTCCTGCAACAAATCATAATACATACAGGAGGAGAGTTAATACCTGCAGGGGTATTCTGTATTTTCAGATATTTGAGAAGTCCTACACTCATATATATATCTATCTCTATCTCTCTCTCTCTCTCTCTCTATATATATATATATATATATATATATATATATATATATATATATCCGATATTAATTTTGAAAATATCATGATTTTTTTGAACCACGGTATTTTTAATATAAAAATTATCTTAATCAAAGTAATATTGTTCATTTATTGTTAAACATAACCAAAAAGTTATGTTCTATATTTTTATGATGTATTAATAAATCATTAATATAACAACATAATATAGTATTCCTGTTTTATTTTATGTTCATAAAATTATTAGTAATGTAACAATTTTACTTCAGATTAAAAGTACCTAGTTTAAAATAAAACGTTGACCAGATAAAAAAAGAATGTCATATGACTGTTTTGAATCATACAAGTGTGTAAACCTAGCTAACAGAAGAAAAATGAGTAAAACAGCTAATGCTAAATTAATTCCATTAAAATTGATTAAAATGTGAAATGAAATGTTAGATAAATAATGAAAGAAACCTTAATTTAAAGTATATATATTGTAATAATATAAGGAAATAAAAAGTGCTTTGAGGATGCATTTACTATTTTCAAGGTTAGTTTGTGCTGATTGAAAATATCGGATATATACATCAAAATATCCCATATGTATCAAAATATCGGATATTTTCGAAAATATCATGATATTTTCTAACCCTGCGAAGAGATCTCACGTTTATTTATTAATTTAACTTCTTGAATGTGTCAAAGATTGCATGTTTGAAGAAAACATTGAGTAATTTCTGCAAAAGCCTGAGAAGACATGCTCTAAAGGGCTACGATACAATAAGTTAAAGTAAAGTTAAAATATTTTATTATTTTTTAATATTTCAGAAATTTAGTTTTTAATTTCAATTCCTACTTGCTTGTTTATAATTTGCTAAGGACTATTTCAGAAAATAAAATTCATATTCTTCTGAAAATACTGTAGTAACATAAAGAAATTTAGAAAGTAATTTTATGACAAAATTATGAAATCTTTATACACAACTGAAGAAATACAACATTTAATTTTTAAAAAGAAAATGGTTATTTCTTCTAAAAAAAGGTACAGGTTGCAATATCTTTCAATTTTTCAAATCTCACTCGTGAAAAAAAAAAGGCAAAGAGTTTAGTACTAACGAAGGATGAAGTTAAAGAAACCCGGAGATTTTGCAACCAATAAATTTGATTCCACCAATAACTCAGAGTAATGAATCTCGTAAAAACTTTTCTTCCGATGTTTTCAGAGGGATTAAATTTTAAACTCAAAACTTCGAAAGTGCTGAGGTTGCTAAACTGTGCCTTAGGGGAATGAGAATTTATCAATCTCGCGTTACCTCAGAAACAAACTGCACTTCAAAGGAGTGAAAATGGATAGAATTGAGAAAAGAAGGCAATGAATTGGTTAGGTAGATTTGTTTTCGAAGCGGAGGATAAATCAGGAAAAAGCTTTTTTTTTTTTAAATCAAGGCATTTTTTTTAGAAAAAAATCATTAATACAATTTTTAAAAAATAAAAAATAAAAAATAGATTTTTTAGAAGAAAAAACAAATAATATATATAGAATGGATATCTATAAGAAGGTATAAATGCTTCATTGCTTACTACACATCAGTTAACAAATATAAATTAAATAAAGGATAATGTAACTTTTCAACTTGTTAATCCACAATATTGACAAGCTAACTCTAATTTTTCAATATCATTTTTGACACCCTAAATTTGGCAAGATACTGCAAAGCGGTAGAAAAATTGGGAGCCAAATCCATCGCAAGTCTCGCTACATTTAACAACGTTCTCAGTTACTTCTGATCATCAAGCGTCTTTTTAGGGGCAAAAAATGGGATTTGGAGAGTTACTTATAGTTGAAGACATTTCAAATTTTGTGCCAGTCATGTGCATTTTAACTTGGCTTACAGGTATTAAGGCTCTATGGTAAGCGTTGTTAGAGGTATCTATCTCTACGAGTAGCCTTATTAACCAGCTCTTTTATGGCTATTCTAGACAAATGATTTCCAAGAAGAGAGAAACTGAAGCATCATTATGGCGTACTCAAGCTGTCGATATACGCTTGTAGTTCTGCCTTAGACTCTAGTTGGAGCGAGCGGCAGCTTACAGTTTGAAAATGTCAATATTTCAACAGGTTGAACGAATGATTTTTATATCTTCTTTCTATTACATGATCTCTTTTTTTGTAGAGCATTGTTTAAAATTGTGGAAAGGGTATGTGTGAAACGAGTTTCAGCATAATGTAACTAAGGAAGAATTTAGCTTATGCTAGCAAACCAATGGCGGTGCAGTAAAAAGCGGCATCGGTTAGTTCTAGAACAAGTTTATTGTTGATATACATGTAAATAGAAAATACACACTTTAATTTCAAAAATCCTTAAAAAATGGTAAATACGTACATTTAAAATAAATCGCAGCCTGAAAAATATGAGAGATCAAACGTATCTGATGTTAGAAAAATAACTTTGTTCTACGGGGAAGTACGCTTGCTTAGATCTGGATGATATTATTTTATCTGAACACAAATACTTATTCTAGTAGTGTAACTTAACTGTGGAATATTTGAAGTATACTTTTTGGTATCTCAAGAACACGATAAATGTCTTTTTATTGTGAGGATTGAAAAAACTTTTCGTCGTTTAAAAAAGAATATTTGTGCAAAAATTCATTTAAATAACCTTTTTATCGTTATTAAGAGCTGAGTAAACATAAAAGTTAAACATATTTCCATTGAAGAGTTTGTTTGCTTTTATCATATCAAAAGCATTTCAGTATATTTACAATGAGTTTTTTTAAGCATAACAATAGTTTCAGCAAAATGTGATTCAATTGAATAAATACTTGAAAGTAAACTCCAACATTTTAAAAAATTTCTATTAATTTTTTAAAGAGGCAAACTATTGTTAACGTGCAACTTTCCTTTATTACATTTTTAGTAATTAAATACGACTTTTGTCAGCTAGTACATTAAACCAGCTAAGAGGGTCTAAGACACCATTTGTTTAAAAATGAACAGCTGCAGTATTAACACGGGATAAACTGAAGAATATTCTTTGATACATTTTTAAATAATTATTACTGAGAGATTGTTAATCGTCGATATTTTTATTTATTTTTCTTGGTTCCTTTTATATATTTTCAAATTTTATTGTCACATTTTTATTTTGCTCAATTAGGTAAGGGAAAAGGTAGCAGACAGAAAATTTTTCAGAACTATTTTTAAGAGTCTTTTTTTTTTCAAATTTATTTGTTTTATGCATAACTTTTTCGGATATCTCAAGAGAATAATTTAATATTTCATTATGTTTTAGAGTTATATAAAATAAAGAATAAAATTGGTTCAAATTTTCCCTCTATTTCTCACACATAGGACCTATTAGACCTATCTCGTCTTAAATTCACAAGTAACTGCTTGTGAATATTCTTTTATACAGAAAAAAATAATCTCAAGCGCGAGGAAAATTTTACTTCCATGATAGAAAGTAGTGGAATGGGGACAACAGTTCGATTGTGCTCGATTTGATCGAATTCTATCAACCAGTGAAGTAGCGAGAATTTTTTTTCTGGGTGAAGAGAACATTTCTGGCTGAGCTTTAATGAATAGAATTCGATCAAATCGAACACAATCCGGTTGAATATGAAACTTAATTAATTTACATGCTTTGATCCGCAAAGAAGCTAAATATTAGAAAAAGAAAGAACTTTCATTTGCTATTTGTATTGCCTTAAAAGAAAGATGAAATAAGATGTAAAACATGTTATACGATAAAACAGTTATTTAAACATAATTTTTGCTCTAAGCACATTCCATTAGACACTACATGCATTAGTGTCATAAACTTAATAATTTTAAAAAGAAAAAATTTAACGTAATTAAATTATTAAACTCTGATTGATAGTGGGAAGAAAAATTTCTTTATTAAAGAGACTATGGGATAGTGCTCGAATAAAAGCATTTTTTCACAGAATAAACTATTAGTCACTAAATACTAAACATTGCTGATTTTCTTAGTGCGTGTAAAACGGAGTTTATCAAATCACCAGATAAAATGGATTTCAAATACATAATTATGTATGTCAAGTAGAATAAACTTTTACAACTGTTATTTTGTATCAATTGTGAAATTAAAACATTTGTTCTGATGTAGCTCCTCAATCAATTCCATCAATTTAGTGCTTCTGAAGAATACTATTTTTGAAACTACTAAAACTCTTACAAAACCAAATTTCTTAAATCTTCAGTCAGAAACGTTAGCTTATTAACTTGGAAAAATTACTTAACTGCACATTCACATACGTGTGAAAAATGCTTAAGTTACAAAAATTCTGATCCAAAACTTCTGATGGAAAAAAAATCTATTTTCAAAATAGCAGTTTTATATTAAAATAGCAGTTTAACTATCTAGATTTTAAACGAATATTATGCATACCATCTAGTGTGAAGTTTTATAACTTTTATCTTGTTTCAGTTGTAAATGTGCTTTTGTTACTATGATTCAGTTCATCCCACCTAACTAGAGGAGTTTTTTTCTTAAACTGACATCACTTTTGCAAAACAAAATTGAGTACAAATGGTGGAAGAAACTCACATGTGTTTTGGCGCAATAAATGGCAATCGTAGCCCCGGAAGGTGTTGCTATATAGCATGATGTAGAAAAAAAAGTTCAATGAAAACTTTCAAACGGTTTGAACGTTGCATGCATTTTACTCTAAGCTATAAAATGTATTTTACATCACTTTATTCTCTTACGTCACACTTCTCTTTTTTAGACTACTTTTCCAGTAAAAGTCAGAGAAAGAAGAAAAACCATGAAAGAAGGCTTAATGCATCTCAAAAATATCATGAAAAAAAAGTAAAAAATAAATAAAATAAAGAAATAAATATCGAAAAATTAAAAATTGGAAAGTAGAGTATTGAGATGGGGAAAAATGTCTGTCGATCTGTCTGTCCCCCTAATAACTTTCGAGGGAGTAGTCCAATTCGAGCAATTTTTTTTATAGTTCGAAAGATCTTGGAAAGGACACCTTATTCAATATTTCCCTCTTTGATTTGAACAATTTTTCGTTCAATTTTGAACAGTTCAAAAAAAATTAGCATTAGCGCCTACGGGGAAATTCAGGATAAATATAAATCCTGAACTCCGACTCGAGAATTTTGGGGCACTTGACTCCGACTCCTGTTCCCAAAAACTAGTTGGACTCCGACTCCCAGACTTTGAATCTGACTTCGTAGCTTTGGCAAAAATTTATACACGGAGGAAAAATGACAAACTCCAATTCATGGAAATTCGACTCCGACTCCTTGGTATACTGAAAAATAGTCCCGTTTAGTTCTGGACGGAAGTTCTTGTTAAAAGTTTCAAGCAAAAAAGTTACTTACATCAGACCTTCGAATAATTCTTGTGTTAAAAATACTCCTATTAAAAAAAAAATCCATTCATTAATAACTTCCATTTAAACTTCAGAAAATAGCAATAAAATTTACATTCTTAAAGTTAATAATCAGGGCCTATTGTCTGAGAAAGTGCTTATCGAATAGCAAGGCAAAGAAGAACGGAAATATTCGTCAAGTGACAAAATCCTTTTTCTTCCAATTTTCCTCTCCGAACCAACAGTGTGGAATATCTTAGCAGATGGCGCACCAATCTCCCTTCGAACTTTTGTCGAAGGAATGGAACAGTTTTCCGCTAGTTATCACTCAATAGCTGAAGCTCTCTCGCAGAGAAAGTCAACCCTTCTATTCCAGAAAACTGAGCTCCTAAGGTTTTGGTTTTGGTCGTTGATGGTTTTTTGGAAATAAATGTAATTGAGCTATGTGAGTTGAAAGATTTCTTTCAGTTTTTCCTAAAATTAATGGGTTTTAATTGAGTTTTGGTAATTATTACCGTTTAGTTTATTGTCAGGAAGTAGTTCAAAACTTTGATATATTGAGAAGGAATTAGTTTTTCTTGAAAACAGAACAAAGAAATATGTCCAAGGAAGAATAAAAATTGCTTTTTTGTATTCAAGTCAAATCGAAATATATTTGAAAAGTTTATCTAATGAACTCTGAGGTATACTATCTTTACAATTTTAACTTCAATGGCTTGAAAGAAATATATCTTGACAAAAAAAAAATATTTTAAAGATAAATTGTTTCATAGGAAGTTAAAACATCTTACTCAAAGTTTTGATTAATATTTTCAGGAAGCTTTAATGGATGAAAGTGAATGGTATGTCAGCTACGTTTCCTGAAAAATAAATGGAAGTAATTTTTCCTTCTGAATGTACGTTACTATAATCATCCTAAAGGCCAGAAAATCATTTTTCTCGCATTTCAAACCCTGTACTGTAGTGAAATAACATTTGAAAAAAAAATACGTCATGACTTTTGCAATGACTTCTGAATATATGCTACGTTTATGTGTTCATATTCTAAATATTTAATTCATTCTTGTGTCCACTATATTCAAATACTCAAATAGTTAATGTGAGTTCAGAAAATAAATATGACTCTTCTGAAAGAAATGAAGAATAATCTAGGATATTAAAATGAAGTAACAACTGTGAACATTTGAAAGCCTATCAGAATGAAAACCCAAATAATATGCATTTTCCTGTATGTGTTTCAGGTATGTGATACTTTATTTTCTTTTTCAGTTCATTTTATTGTTCAATGTTCCTCTCATCACCTTATGTCACTTGCACAGTGTAATCTTGATTAACTTTAGTTTTTTCTTCAGGCAGTGTTATTACTATTTAAATTTGAAAATTCGTTATATGCTGATTTATTTTTAAACTTGAAATAATCCTTCTTTGTAAGTATTACATTACAGTTTTAAATGATGAATGTGCAGATATTCAAACTGCAAACTGTTTAGTTATCTTTCAAGACGTAAAATTTTATTATACGGCTAGTCATCGAAATAATGGAAACACCAAGACAAGTGTGGTGTTGGGAATCGCTATTAGGCCGTAAATGTTCTGTTAATAAAGATGTCTTCTGACTGTAATCACTCACACTGGTGAACCCAGATGGTGATTCAGTACTGTGGTCAATTTTGCTGATATTCTTCGTTTTTTAGACATTACAATCCGCTTCAATACCCGTCGGTTTCTTTCACTGAGCTTCTTTTAACCATCTACTATTTTGCTTCGCCGAGCTTGTCTTACCGTGCTGTGCGTATCCTATCATGACTTTCGATACTGTACCTCATGAAACGCCAAAAAGTTAAGATGTTTCAGTTACACGTGCTCCAACAATTTGGCCTCTTTTAAAATTTATGACGTCCGACATTTCACGTGCTTGAAAAAACTTCTTAGCTTCTAAAAGTTCAATTGAGCCACCATGTAATATCAGAATATCTGTATTGCTACTTATAAAACGAGCTGATGTGTGCATCACATGACTTCCTTTTACTCCAATTTAATGTCATTTCCCCATTGTTGGCATTTTTAATGTGATTCAATAGTTTACTCTTCAAATATCACCAACAATGGCCAAATTGAAACCAGATTTTTAAAAAAAATCGTCAAATTTGTCGCCAAGTTGGTGACAAAACTTGGCGACCAAAATACTTTCGATATATCGCCAAGTGTCCACCAAATGATAACACCACTTAAGTTTACATCGAAATTAACAATGATTTCCCTCAAAAATGGGGGCAAAAAACCCATTTAGAAACACCCGAATGCATCCAAAAGAGGAAGTGCACAACTAGATTCCACTAGGAGTCTACGTACGAAATTTCACATTTCTAGGACATAACGTACTTGTGAGTTATGCAACATACATACGCACATACGTATATACATACATACTTACATACAAACGTCACGAGAAAACTCGTTGTAATTAAAACTCGGGAATCGTCAAAATGGATATTTTGCGTGTCTATACGTTCTTAGGCACTTATCCACGGGTGGTCGAGTCTAAAAAAAAAAAAAAAAAAAAAAAAAAAAACTCAACATTTATTCGAGGTGAGTAAAATGGAAATTAAGGTCGATTTTTGAATGAAAATTGTTTCGTGAATACAATACTTCCTTTTTTGTGAAAGGAATTAAAAACCAGGCAGCTAGTTTTATTCTTTATTACTTACGAAGTACAGTCAAAAATGTCACTTTTATTCACAGGTGTTTCCATTATATTGATAACTACCTGTATGTGGCGTTTATAATCAAAATCTTCTCAACCTGTGAGTCTTCAAAAGTTCTTTTGTTAATACTGTGTTGCACCTCGGGGAATGCTGTCATGCTACGAAGCGATTTAGAACTCATCCCTTTCAATGAAGTCACAAACTAACGCTGTCCGAAAGTGGTTATCGTTAAAAGAAAAAAAAAAAAAAAAAAGAAAAAAAAAAACTTTTAAACCGTGAAAGTTTTTTTTTCTTTTCTTTCTTCTGTAATATTTTTAAAAATGGATTTCGCCGGTATTAATTCTAAACGCCTCATATTTAAATTTTGTTTTAGTAAGAAAGTTACTTAAAACTTGTACAAGTTAATACTTTCACCGCTAAAATGTAGTTTTACGTTTAATTCCTGAAAGTCCGTTTAATCCTTATTTCTTTCTATTGAGAGTAACTGTCCTGGTTCACAAGGGAGTGGTGTAAGACATCGTAACATAGTTTCGAGTGACTGAAGGTTTCATAAAAATTCCTCTAAAACTCAGCACCGAAAAAAAAAAATTAAAAGTGTAGACCAGAAAGTCAAAACCGAAAAGGAGAATATATGTTTTTTTTTTTTTTTTTTCACACAAGACCATCTGTGTTTAAGCACAAATTTCCCTTATTGTAAACACACGGGGAGAAATGTGGGGAAATGTAAGTTAGCGAGAGAAAGGGAAATGGTAAAAAAATTACTATGACTTTAGCACCAGCTGCTTGGTAATATCACATGAATTCTACTCCAGCAGGAAAATTTACCTCTGAAGATCGATGCTCAGGCTAATACAAGCAACTTTCAGAAATTGATACTCATATTGTATTATTATAATGTTGTAAGTCAAAATTGTTTTTTTTAAAATTATTATTATTATTATTATTATTATTATAATAAAATGATGACGTTCTTGTGACCAACTATTGATTGAGATCCACACTGTTAAAAATTTTCCCGAAAATTTACGGTAATTGTTACTGGCATCCATGTTGCCAGTAACTATTACCGTAAAAATCAAATGTTACTGTAAAATTTTACGGTATCCTCGGTAGGCCACAGCAACCAATTGGCGCTGGGATCGCTTATTTCTCCGGTATAAATTACCGTAAAAATCAGCTATGCGTTAGTCCGCCATTTTACAGTAGCAATTACCAGAAAATCTTCCTGAATTTTTAACAGTGTACTAATATTTTGTGCTATATTTGTTATTTAATATTAAACTTTTTTCTATTTTAAATGTTTTAGGGAATTCCCAAAAATCCTCATAACAAACCTGACATTAGTCTGAAAGATAAAAACTCTCAGCGTGAAGCAACAATCCCTAAAATCCACAATTGCATTGAGGACAACGATTCATAAATAAAATCAACGGTTTAGTTAAACACTTTCGTCAGAATGAGGACAACAGTTCCTGAAACATCCAATGAGAATGGGGATATTTGTTTTAGTTTCGAAAAGAAAAGAAGAAATCCTGAAAAGTCTTCATTGGGATAAGGAAACCTGTCCCTATAAATCTTTGATAGAACAAGGGTAACAGTTTCCCAATAACGTGAACCGTTGCTTTAAAAATATCTACCCGGACAGGGAAAATAATTCCAGAAACGACATTCAGAATAAAGAAATATTCCAAAATAGCATCAACAGAATTTCAAAAAAAAAAAAAAAAAAAAATTAGGATTAATGAAAATAACACTAAAAATGTCTCTTTGAATTAGGACAATTTTTCTGAAAAATTCCCTATTGTAAAAAGGACGTTAGTCCTCAAAATCCAAATCAGCTTAGTATTAGGATTATTCACAAATAACGTTATAATGGTAACTTTTAGATACCGATTATTTTAAATACAAAATTTTTTCATCTTTAATGAAAGCCCTCCGTTCCTTCGAGCCGTGGTAGAAAACCTTCGAAAGAAGTATACTTTAGCACTTTTCAATAAAACTAAATTAGAGATGATTCAATAATTATTTCAAGGAAAAAGAGCCGTTATCAGGTTTTAAAATTAAATTTCGAATAAAAAAATAAATGTAAGTCGAATGATTTTTGAAACGGTCTATACTCGTTCCCATGTTCCACCAACACCTATTGTAAAAATTTCGCCGAAATCGGTCAGATAGTTTCCGAGTTTTCCCCGAACATACACATTTGGAGTTTGAGTTTTTTTATGCATAGACGTTAATTATAGCTATGCCACAGGGGTCGTCTACAAATGATGTCACGTTTTGAGAGTAGGAAGGGGTTGGTAAAGTTCTATTTGTCACAAGGAGGAGAAAGAGGTAACGAAAAATGTTTTTTTTTTTTTCAAAATAACTATATACATTTGAAAAACAGCATGACATGTGACAAGAAGAGAGAAGGTGATAAGGTGAAGTGTGAAACTTAAGGATACAGAAGTGAGAAAGGTCAAATTGGTTGAAAAAAGGGACATTATTTATGTACATTACTTTTGCTGAGATCGCCCGGTTACTAACATGAGAAATGTTCTCAACAACAAGCTTCCTAATAGTTGGAATTCACTAAAAAATAATGGCTGATGGCTTGAAAAAATGAGTTTGATATTGTTTTTATAGCCTTTTTTTCACATAAAAGACGCATGTTGTGTTTTCAAAAAAAAAAAAAAAAAAGTTTTCAGGAGTGCTAAAAAATGTATCGCAGTTTAAGTCAATTGAGAGAGATTTAGCTGATGTAAAAAAATCATTGTTGGTATTTAAGAGATCAGGCTAGTTTTTACTTTTAACGAACTTTGCATTTTTAATGAAAGTATTCTGAAAAGTTTAAATGCACGTTTTAGGAAAGTGCACACTAGTTATTATTTAACTCGCTGAAGAGAGTTTTAAAACAAGGCAGAATATTTCTAGTATTCAACGATTTCATGCATTATTCATTTCTAAGACATATTTTTAGAAATTAATGCTTACTAATCTAAAGCTAGTCCTGACTTTATCATAGTCACACATTAAATACTGTTCCGGCACTTTAAACGCATAAGGTTTGCTGCGCTAGATTCCGTATCTGGTGATTCCAGTCTAAATCACATTATCAGATTTTATGTTAATGGATTACAAACCTAAATCCCGCACTGCTCAACAAAGCAGCTTGAAATCTGTGTAAATATGATTTTGTATGCCAAAATTCGATTCAAATACTAGTAGTTTCAATAATAATCGTCATTTGTAACATTACATTTTCCTATTGATATCATATTAATCAGATAAATTCTTATATTTATCCTAGCATAACTATTCCCTTACCTACTCAGAAATTCAACTGCTAACAAACATCTGCAAATTCCAATTTTACAGAACCAGTTACTCCCAGAAAATATAGTCGTAGATGTAAAGTAGGAAAAATTTATCACCAATCGATCCAAAAAGAAATGAAGGATTAAAAGTTTAAACAATGAAATTCTGTTTCCATTCCTGACCCTACTCGTTACATTTTAGTCAATGTTTTGAAGTTAATATTGCTTTTCCATTATCGCATTTTTAATAGTTTTAATAGTTTACTCCATAGAAAAGGGGCGCTTCAGGGTAGTTAAAATACTTTTCAGCGTTCTCAATTTTGCCGATACATATCTGAACAACCATAATCCACTTATTATTCATGCAAAATACCAGACTGCAAGGTGATCACATCCAGAGACTGCAGTTTCTTGCTTATCAGAACTCATCATTCTGCATTTCTGAACTACCAAGCTGGAGGCATATGTCATCTCATTGAAGCAGGCCATTGCCAACGAACCGGTAGATTAAGTAAATTTGTCTCAACAGCGATTGTCCGCAGCATGGTACGGTTTGATTCGTGAATTGAAGGCAAATATTGGGTATTAAGCCGTAAGTTGCCGCCCCCAAGACAGGGCTAAGGTAAAACTACATGAAATATACAAGAGAACCCGTTTATCACATCCAAAGACTGCAGTTTCGTTTTCATTAGAACTCACCAGTCTGGATTAGTGATTAAGCTACCTGGATGAGGTAGATGTCGTCTCATTGAGGGAGGGGAGGGAATCATAGAATTTTTTAAAAAATTCATATAAGGTCGAAAAGCGCAAATTGGGTTTTTACTTTTTTGCTTGTGTGCTCGTACATATAATTGTGGAATTTCAAGGAGAGGGGAGGAGTACTACCTTCTACCCCCATGGCTATGCCACTGCTTAATGATAAATCCAAATTGATATACAACTTACAAAGTTTATTCCAATTTGATCTGTTTGAGCGATTTAAAATGATCGCAGATGAAAAACATTTCCTTCGTTTCAAAAAAAAAAAAGGAAGACAGGAAATATCAGAATTTGTTTTATGAATTTTAAACTAAGTTTCATAAAGATTTTAAAATATGTTTTAATCAGAAAAAATAATCTCCCTTGGAGAAACCTAGAGTTGACTTTACTAATAATCTAAGAGTATAAGATCATTGTCAGGTGTTACGCTATACAAACTAGTTCAAGTTATGAAAGCTATGCAATACCAATTCAATACATTTTTTTTTTTTTTTTTTGACTTTTAATGTCAAAAAAATTGCAAAATAAGGTCATTAGAAAAATTCTTCTTGTTATTATTCTTAATATTTAGTATATTTTCAATCAAAAGTTTTTTTTTTTGTCAATTTTGAGACCGATGTTTTTGTACAATTCTTTTTCAAAATTTCCTTGTTAACGATTTACGATTTATACAGCTCAATTTTTATTTTTGACGGTTCAATATTAATTGTTCTGAAATTTTGTGGACATTTTTAAGCTCAAAAAGGCTTTAAAAACTTGTATTTGAAGTAAATTCTGTGCAAAAAATACTTTATTTTTTTACTTCAAAGCAAAAAAAAACCGTCCTTCTAATTTTTTTCTACTTAAGAGAATGATTTTAATGTACTGCTAAGAAAATTGATGCAGATATTAGTTGGTATTCCGGAGATATGACTTATTAAATCTCCCAATTGGAAAAACATAAAAACTGACTTCAGATAAGGAGTGACAAAAATCCACTATTCACAGAATACTTTTGTTGTTTGCACTAAAAGAGGTATTAGTTAGAAATTGATATCAATTCAGCTTAATTGGTTGAAAAATAAAGAAATTAGAGAGGTTTTTCTAAACTCTTACCAAAAAGGGGACTTTAAAAAGACATCTTAAGCGAAATTTTTTTGAAAACCTCCAACGCTTGATTTTTATTCAAAAAATCGTTAAAAGAATCTAATTTGAGCTTATTTCATAGATATCTATTAGTAAAACAATAATGGACAAAATCTGAGGCATTACGATACGGTCAACTAATTAATTTGGGTGATTTGACGTGTAATGATCCCAGTGCAATCAAACACGATAAATTATCTAACTTGCATGACCAATTTGATATCATGATTTAGTGTACAAGCTTTACAAAAAAAAAAAAAAAAAAAATTGAATTTTGTCATCTTGAATTCAAATTATGTTTTTCACAATCACGAGTGTGTGTGTGTATGTAGGCTTGTGTGTTTGTGTGCGGGGGGGGGGTGTTTTTGTGTGTAGGGGGTATGTGTGTGTAGGCATGTGTGTTTGTGTCTGTGCGCAGGCATGAGTGTTGGTAGTTGTGTGTATGAGTGTTTGTGTGCGTGGGGGCGGGGTATGTGTAAGTGTGTGTAGGCATATGTGTTGGTTTCTGTGTGCAGGCATGAATGTGTGGGTAGTTGTGTGTATGTATGTGTTTGTGTGTGTATGTGTAGGTGTCTGTATGTATGCGTGTGTGTATGTGTTTGTGTGTGTGTATGTGTTTGTGTATGTGTGTATGTGTATGTGTGTGGATGTGTGTGTGTGTTGCGTGTAGTTGTGTATGTATGCGCGCGTGTGTAGCATATGGATGTAACCTGTAGACGGTTTTCTCTATAGGAGCAACATCGTGTGAAGCCGGTTGACGGTGATGATGCAGAGGGTGCTGGGCGGGAAAATAAAATAATAGCACATCGAAACAGTCAAGTGAGAACAATAAGCAATCATGATTGCTCAAAAAAAAAAAAAAAAAAAAAAAAAAAAAACATACTTTGTAAGTAAGAAATTGATGAGATGCAAAAGATAATAAGAAACAATAAGGGTTCTATACCGTTAAACGGAAATTAATCCAGTCAATATCAAGACTTTACTAAATCATCGTAGTGTACGGGAACCACTAGAGTTGCTATTGTATAAAGCAAACACTCAACACCGAACTAAAAATAAAAGCATGAACTTAAAAGCTTTTTTTGCAGAAATAATGGTTAAAATAATGATGTATATCAACTCCTAAAGTCTCATAATAAGATAATAACGTACGTTCATTTCGGAGTTCGAAGAAATCGATGCTTCAGGCGAATAATTTAGATATATTTTATGAAGTAGAGGATTCTTTAGTCTTTATGATGTTATGTTGTTAAGTATATTTGGTTATAGGAAAAATAAAAGTCTATCAGTAAGGCCGTGTTAATTTTAATTCCATAATTGGAAAATCTTTGAGATGCATCAATTTTTCACATAAATTATTCTTTTATTAAATAAAATCCATTTGTCAAACTAAAAATAATTTAAACACGTTTAGAGCTTGAATGACTTTTGACAGTTCGTCAACAAAACGAAGTTGCCTGAATTATAATGCGTGGTAAACACGATAAGTTAGTTAATAGTTGCTAATGTATTTTTTATGTATTGAGACATAATAGCAGTTAAGTTTTTCTCGTAAACGGCTGAAATGTTGATTAGGAGGATGGTGGTGTAAGTCAAATATTTTAGTTTGAGTTAAGCATGAATTCGTCTTTATCTTTCCTAGAACCTCCAGTTGTATTAAGTGCAACACTCAGGCAGTAACACTTAGGCAGTATCAACACTTAGGCAGTAGCAACACTTAGGCAGTAGCAACACTTAGGCAGTTTGCCTAAGTGCAACACTTAGGCAAAAGAAGAAAAACAGCAAAATATGTTGGTCACTAGGAGTTTATAAAAATGCGCAATAATCTAAATTTTTGTTCTGTTGAGAATGGTATTGACGTACGTCAGCTTGCATGCAGCTGATTCGACTAGTGCTCGGAGCTTTCAGCTATTTTGTAATTTATAACAGGTCTTGAATGCGTTTAACTTTCTTTTTGTAACCTCGACCTAAATGTAGAATAGTGTATGCCATTTAGTTGAAACTAACTTTTGATAAAATTTGATACATAATGGAAAAATACTTACATTCAAATACAAATCGCCGCTCTTGAAGATTGACAAGCCTTGAGTTTTTGAAGTGAAAATTTTTATGCGATGGTTTTGAAGTTCTTATGGGAAATTTTTTTGTGTGACGAAAGTGACGGAGTTCTGCTTTAATTTTTCCTAAAACAACGAAAAATATTAGTAATCATAAAGTTAGTTTTGTTAATTAACTTAACAAATTATTTTCAAAGCTAAACTTAAACTGGTATATCTAAGTGGATAAATATTTTCAAGTTATGCAGGTTTTTTTGAGTCGAATCAAGTCATCAGTAGAATAACGGGATCTACATTGCATAAGTTCATTATTGAAATTAGTTTATTAGCTTTTATAAACAAAACTAACTAAATAATTAATTATTTTTCATAGTTTTGGCAACTATTAAAAACAGATTTCGAGTGTGGTTTAGTTTTACCGTTGTTCTTAATTTATTAATTTATTTCCTCCATTGAAATATATAATTTTATTGCGAATGTGCTTATGTCAGGCGCAGAAAGAAAAAGAGTTTGACTTGAAAGAAAAAAGGATAAAAGTTTCACTCCTATCGTGTGTCTTTATGACACACAATTGATTTTTTGCAGATATTTTTCTAAAATCTTCATTTACTCAAAACTGTTAGATTGACTTACACCGATCTTATTCTAACTTGACACATATCATTTTCATCGTAAATTAAAATTTAAAACGATACATTTAAAACTGAGAAACAAACTGATATGTCTTCTGCATCATTTTGTTCTCAAACCTTTTAATCTTTCTATTTTGTCCAATAGTTCCCTCGTTACTTTACCGGAATAAATAGCTGTCGCTATCCATGTGATTAATAGATGGGAAACAGCCTCTATTACTTTAATTAATGGTGGATCTGCTGTTGATAATGGCTTCCTTTTTGCTGTAGTAAATCTTTTTTTTTTCACTTGATGGACTTCTTTTACTTGCTGGAATAAACATGCTATTTATCAATTTATCAATTAAGACAGAATTGCAAGTTAATTTCAAGAATGTAACTCGCTTGCAATTCTTGCAAAGCTTCGGAATCCAGAGACTTTTTTGCTCCCTTTGGGAGCTTATTCAGTCTCGATGGGCCGTCATCAAATTGGAGCCGATACACTTACTAAATATGCTCAGTTAAACCTTAAACTGGGAGCAAAAAACATTTTTCTCCAAAGTGAGACATTTTGTAGCAATTCAGGAAATGTTTTGGCAATAATGCTTGATTTTCTCAGGAAGTGGATAACCAGTGAAATTCCGAATCGTTACACGGAAATAATCAGTAATATGTATATCGGAACTTTTTTTTACAGTGAATCAACAAAGTTTCAGAAATTTTTGTGCCGTACTATTTTTGATTTTGAAGACATTTGGTAGGTAATATGTGTCAGTTTTTCATATTTCCATTTTTTCCCCAATTACAAAGGGAATCCGAGCATTGTTTAGTTTTCTCGTTGTTTATAATCTATTTTCTCCCTTGAAATATGCAATTTTGTTGCGAATATGCTTAAGTCAGGCGCACAAAAAACAAAAGTGTGGCTTAAGAGAGAAAAAAAGATAAAATTTTCACTTCGATCGTGTGTCTTTACAACACACAAGTGTTTTTTTTTTCTTTTTTTTTTGTAGATATTTTACAAAATCTTCATTTACTCAAAACTGTTAGACTGACTTACACCAATTTTATTCAACTTGACACATATCAGTTTCATCGTAAATTAAAATGAAAGGCTATACGTTTAGAACTGAGAAACAAACTAATATGTCTTCTGTATCATTTTGTTCCTCAACCTTTTAATCCTTCAATTTTGTCCAATAGTTCTCTCGTTACTTTACCGGAATAAATAGCTGTCGTTTTCCATGTGAGTAATAGATGGGAAACAGCCTCTATTACCTTAATTAATGGTGGATCTGCTGTTGATAATGGCTTCCTTTTTGCTGCAGTAAATCTTTTTTTTTTCACTTGACGGACTTCTTTTACTTGCTGGAATAAACATGCTATTTATCAATTTTGAGAAACACAACGCCATTTTCAGGAAACATTTTAGCTTTGCCAAAATTGCGTGTAATTACTAACTAAAGCTGAAAATATGTTATTGAAAAATGTTGGATAAAATTTACTGAATTGCTTATTTTAACAAGTAAATGCCTTATTTTTTTGAGATTCAAATAGGATAAAAATTTGTTTTTACGAATGAAGAACACTTAGTCCTGGTGATTGCAAAATTATTAAATAGCCAACCATTGCAATAAGTGAGTAAATAAGTGAAGATTTACGAAGAATATTAATATTAAATTCATAAATTGATTATGGAAAAATAATTATTATAAGTGCTTACACATTTTTGAAAACTTATAATGACATACACAAGTATTAATATTATGGGGATGATATGTGAACTGTTCACATGCACCCACATCTTGTGTTTACAAATGCACATCATCTACCTTGGAGCTAACTTGCAAAAGTAAAGAATTTTGAAATTTAAACGTTGTTGTAAATTTCCTCGAATGTTCTTAAGTTGGTTTGCAATAACAAACTCTAACTTAAAAAGTCAGTAATCCAGCGTTATGAAGCACAAAAATTGCAAATGATTGCAGACACGTGTTTCCGTGTTACAAGGAACACCTTTTTCAATGCAAAGAAGTGTGAGCTTCTGGATCAAAAGTCATCCGAGAAAAGCAACACGGTGAAACAGGAGATAGTATAAATATCAAAAAATAGTAATTAAACAAAATAAAAAAGATAAAATGACGCCTGGAGGCAAAATTAATTATATAATTCCATTTGAAAAAAAAACAGTTAAGTAATAAATTTTAAAAGAAAACCCATAAACAATGCAAAAAGTCTAAAAATGAAACCACTCGAATAAATTAGCAATAAATTTACCAGCGGGAAAAACTATGTATGGAAGCAATGTATCAAATGGAGAAATGCAGGAAAAAACAGAGTGAAGGATAAACATATTAGAATTAGTTAATCACAAAACGAAATAAGAAAGCAAAAAATGAAAAAAAATAAAAGTAAGAAATGTACGACGTTTACATAAAAATAATAGAAAAACTAAACCAATTTTAACAAAGGAGTCCACACAGAAGAAAAATAGGGAATTGCAGTAAGATCGTTAACTAAATTAGAACGGTTCCTCAGGATGTGGAAAGATTCCCAAAAATCAAGATCCAACAAACTGGGGCATTTTTGGATAATTTGATAAGAGTTAAAATCAAAAGAGTGATTCGATTCCCAACAGTGTTAAGCAATACTGGATTTATTCAGCTGTTGTTTTCTCACATAGCTTTGATGTTCTTTTAACCGAAATTTCAAAGAACGGCGGGTCTGTCCGATGTATCCGAGTCCGCAATTGCAAACAATTTTATAGATCCCACAGCAATTAAGAGGGTGAATAGAATCTTTAAGAGAAGAGGAAGAAAGTTTATTAATAGGAGAAAATACCACTTGGAATTGGAATCGCTTCAGAATCTTAGCAACCTGAAAACTAATACCAGGGAAGAAAGGCAGAACAATTAAATTCTTAGTGTTAAAAGTTCTATTAAGAACAATATTTTGAGATTTTTTGCAAAGTTTTTTTATAAATGGAATCAACTAAGGTGGGCGGTGCATTTCTCCATTTGATACGTTGCTTCCATACATAGTTTTTCCCGCTGGTAAATGTATTGCTAATTTATTTAGAGTGGTTTCATTTATGGAATTTTTGCATTGTTTATGGGTTTTCTTTTAAAATTTATTACTTAACGGTTTTTTTCCTGATGGAATTATATAATAAATTTTGCCTCCGCTTGTCATTTTATCTTTTTTGTTTTGTTTAACTTCTATTTTTTGATATTCATACTATCTCCTGTTCCACCGTGTTGCTTTCCTTGGATGACTTTTCATCCAGAAGCTCACACTTCTTTGCATTGAAAAAGGTGTTCCTTGTAACACCGAAACACGTGTCTGCAATCATTTCAATTTTTGTGCTTCATAACGTTGGATTACTGACTTTTTAATTTTCAGCACAAAGGTATTTATTCGTTATAAACTCTAACTTATTAGTTGGTTTAAAATGTATTCTCAAATGAAGAAGACTGATATTTTATGCAACATTTGTGCTAAAACGAAGAAGGTAGTCTTCTTAGAAGCAAAAAATGGCTCACTGCTCTAAAAATTTTGTCAAGAGGTAGAACTGTAACTGCTATCATTTGAGAATTTTTCAAGATTTTTAGTTTCGGGTTATCTTAGTAAAGCAAACTATGTTTTTATGCACCCCGTGCTTTTTTTTTTTGAAATAATTATATGAATTTATACTAAATTACTAAATGTTGTGCTGATGGACTACAATGCATTTCAATTTAGTTAAAATACACACACACCACTATATATATATATATATATATATATATATATATATATATATATATATATATATATATATATATATATATATATATATATATATATATATATATATGCACATAATGCCCTATTAATCCATTCTTCATTTTAAAGATGAAGCTTCATGACAAATTTTAATAGTAGTCGATTTATTGTTTCCAATTTTATATTCCGAGAACATTTTTGAAGAAAGTAGTTCCGGAAACTAAATCGCTCCTGAAAACGATTGTCTTAAGAAAAAAGAAGTTTCTTTCGATGTGAATAGGAACATCTGCATATTCTTGTCCGACAGCAAACATTTTTATATTTACTTTGCATTCGATGCGAATACTTGTAAAAGTTTGAAGATAAAAGAAAAATTAAGCATCTGCAAGCAAGCAAATAACATTTTTCATTACATCTGTCAACAAACGTTTACTTATTCTGTGTTTTGTTTTAAGTTTCATATTTTGTATTTCAATGAAATTTTTTGTCTTAAAAAGATTGTTTCTTCTGCTTGAAGTTCAAAAATCTTCTTAAGTTTCGAGACTTAGGGGAAAAATAAGCAATTTTAATATATAAAACGAGTTTGAAATCTTATCAATTGAGAAAAATAATAAGGATATTCATTTTATTTTTAAATGGAAACTTTGAGCTTCTATACCCTTCGGGAACCCGAATGCAGTAAAAAGGGCTAATAAGAGAAAGGCTATTTGTTAGTATGTTTCCCTCACATATGTTTTCTACCAGTCAGATGATATTAAAAATTTCACAGTTTGACAAAGTTTCAAGTTGTTTCTTTTTTCCAACGCATTTAGGTATCACAGGATGTTGAGACAAATTTTAAAGGATTCTATTCGATACAATTTTTTTAACTAGATGAAGCGCAAAAGTTGCGTAATTCTGAGGTTGTTATATACAGTGAAATCTCGTTACAACGAACTTCAAGGGACCGCAAATTTTGTTCGTTGTAACGGAATTTCACTGTATTTACAAACATAATTATTTTCTTAACATTAGCTGATCATTTCTGCATGTTTTAAAATCGACAGGCCCCTGTGACATAATGAATTTTGTTGTTCGAAGTTGAAGACTTTTTATCCAGTACTTTGACTGCAATAAATAGAGTTGAGTTCATATGTAAACCTATTCAAAGAAGAGAAAAAAGGTAAGCAAATACAACAGTCTGAAGAATAAGCGTTACTTTTAGTTTTAAAAGTTAAGACATAGTGTTTTCTGCAAATGAAAGTTTTTGCAGGTTTAGTATTTCAATAAAAAGTAGTTTATGTTATTATTTCTGCCATGAGTGAATAATAAAGTTATCATATAAAAGTGCCTTATCTTATTGTACTTTGAACTGCTCAGCTATTCAAGTTTTATGCCTACTTGAGCCTTAATGGCAATTTCTATGTTTTAAAAACAATTGAAATTTGAATTAATGATGGTAAGAAATTTTTTAACGTATTTTTTTAATACAGTAAATTCCCGATTATCCGCGGATTAGGGTGGCACGGTAACCGCGGATAAGTGAAACCGTGAACAATCTGAAATATAGGTAAAAAACGATACTGGTGTATACAATAGCTAAAAAATAGGAATAAAACTCTCACATACAGAAAAGTTACAGCTAAAAAACATTAACATTGATTGTAAAAAATATATGAAAAAGCTAAAACCAAAAAATAACAATCATAAGTCACCACCATTGAAGGAAAAAAATGTTAAAAGACCAGCGGATATTGCGAACCACGGATAATCCGACCGCTGATAATCGAGAGTTGACTGTATATATATTTATGTATTGGCAATTCTCCATATTAAACCCTGTAAAAATAATTCAGAACGTTCCTTGAAAATAATAGGCCGCTTATGAACCCAATTTACACCAGTAACATATCTTGCAAAAAACAAGAATGTTTTCCACTAAAATTCAGTAACCTTCCTAAAATTATCCTGGAAGATTCCAAACGAATTCAGAAATCTTCCCGTTTAAAGCTAGTCGTGTCTGTGGAACCTTCAGAGTAAACTTAGGTCGGTATAATTCAGGTGATTTATGAAGAAAGTCCCAAAAGCAGTATTACAAACATGGCCAAAGGTAAGACAGAATTGCAAGTTAGTATCAAGAATGTAACTCGCCTGCAATTCTTGCAAAGCTTCGGAATCCAGAGACTTTTTCGCTTCCTCACTGTAAAAAAATTCCGAAACGTTACTGAGTATTTCCGTGTTACGTTTCGTGATTTCAATGGTTTTTACCCACTTCCTGGAAAAATCAAGTATCATAGTCAAAGCGTTTCCTGAATTGCTACAAATTGCACGAATGCAGACTTTTTACTGTTGTGAAAAATATTTTTAGCTCCCAGTTTAAAGATTAACTGAGCGTATTTATAAAGTGGATCGGCTTCAGTCCCGTCCAGACTGTGCTTCCAAAGAGAGATAATAAGTCCATGGACAACGTAGCTTTGTAAGAATTGCAGAATAGTAAAATTCTTGTTACTTACTTGCCATTCTGTCTTAGCTTTGGCCGTGTTAGCAATGCTACTTTTGGAACTTCCTTGATAAATCAGGAAGGCGCCAAACTGTTATATTATACCTTCTTTACTTTATTCTTATTCTCCAGAGCCCCGACTGCCATTAAATGGCAAGATTTCTAATTTTTTAAGGAAGGTTACTGAATTTTCGCGGAAAACGTTTCTGGTTTTTGCAAGATATGTTACTTGCATAAATTGGGCACCTCAGCAGCCTATTATTTTCCAGGAACGTTTCTGAATCGTTTTTACAGTGCTTTGGGAGCTTATTCAGTCTCAATGGGCCGTCATCAAATTGAAGCCGATACACTTACTAAATATGCTCAGTTAAACCTTAAACTAGGAGCAAAAAACATTTTTCTCCAGAGTGAGACATTTTGTAGCAATTCAGGAAACTCTTTGGCAATGATGCTTGATTTTCTCTGGAAGTGGATAACCAGTGAAATTCCGAATTGTTACACGGAAATAATCAGTAATACATCGGACTTTTGTCACAGTGAATCAACGAATTTTCAGACATTTTCGTGCCGTACTATTTTTGATTTTGATGAAATTTGGTAGGTAATATGTATCAGTTTTTCGTATTTATAATTTTTTTTCTTGAAAACATTTTGTTGCTGAGATATAGGTATTTTTTTTTTTTTGCTCGAGCGATTGAGTAAAGTTTTGCATTATTTTTAATCCCATTTTTTAAAGTTATAGTAAACTTGTTTAAATTAGTAGGAAAATCAGACACGGCTTATATTGTAAAGCTAAAAGAATGAGCTTTTTTTTGTGCTTAACAAAAACAGCTTTAGACAAACTAGAAAATTTCCAGGATTAAATCGTGATTTAAAAAGTGCTGTTTTTGTTGTTTCGAACATAAAAAAGTCAATAATGGTCTAGCAGTAGGAGGCGTTTTTTCCCCGTCGCACTTAATTACGTATACTAAAAGTGCAGAGAAAAAGCTGATACTGTTGTCCTTCATTACGAAAAAAAATGTTCAAACTTTTTGCACTGGTTTAAAGGTTGTTACTGCCGTGCTAAGCACAAAAGTCGTATCTGCACTTTTATCAAAATTGAGTTACGATCACCAAGTGATTCTTTGTCACATATTTCACCTAAATACAAAGCTTTGTGGTCATTTGTGAATGCGAAATATTTTTTTAAAAAATTCTGAAAAGCTGCATCTGTATCAAATACATAGAGGCACACAACTTTAAATGGCAATTGGTTATTTTGAACTCACGACCAAGCGGCACGACCTTGAATGTCACGGATTTTGATAAAATTCTAGCTATAGGTCCATTCCCACTAGATATGAGTGCATGTAAAGCGGTTTGACTGCATAGGCCCTAGTTTCTCTGCAACGAGGGTCCAAAGTTGCTAGTTTGGCCCCAGAAATGCAATGGCGTTTCCATTGGAATTTCTTAACTCGACACTAGGTTCGATCTCCCAATATCTATTTCATCATTTGTTAGTAAATTGAGTATAAGGGAGGACACGTATTTATTTATGGGCATGATTAAGTTAGTTGAAAAATCGAAACAATCTTGTATTTTTGTTCTTTTGTGTGCCATGTGCAATAAATCAGAGTGTTTTCTCTTCTCCAATTTTTTGCTTATCAATGTGGGATATCTTTGATAGCAGACAATAAATATCCAGTTAAATTAAATGTTTTTATTAGCAAACGAAAAATACTTGTTACTAGAAAACGATTAATATAAAATGAAAATAATTAGTTTCATTCGTAAACGATAAATATCCTGTTACTATGTTATTTTGCCATTCAAGTTATTGAAATTAAAAGTAGGAGCCAATTTAAATTTGAGAACCGCTTACTAAAAACTAGTATTCAACTTAAATAATTCAATGACAAGCATGCAAACGTCTCATTCTGCAGTACAACAGCAGAAAAAGCAATAAAAATGGTAATTTTAAAGGAAATTCCATTGCATTTCTGGATCCAAATTATCAACTTTGGACCCCCGTTGCAGCCGAACTAGGGCCTATGCAGTCAAACCACTATACCTGGGCTCATATCTAGTTGGAATAAACCTATATCTAGAATTTTGTCCAAATCCGTGACCCTCAAGGTCGTGCCGTTTGGTAGTCAGTTGCAGATATGACTTTTGCGCTTAGCATAGCAGTATATCGCATTTGCACCTTGGAATAACAAGACAGTTTTCCTTTATTTTTAACTGTACCCGTACGGCTTTTCCCGTAGTAGAAAATTAAAAGGTCTTTTATTTTGCCTGTATTTTTACAAATAATGGATGATGAATTTCTCGCCAATTGACTATGGTACGGTTCCACGTTATGATAACCATCGTCCATCTTATGATAATTTTGCTCAGGAAAATGTTCTTAAAATTGGAATAGAAAAGAACAAAATCGAGTTTTCGAAAAATCGCTTCGACGTGCACACCCCCATGCTACAAACAAAAAAACTTCGTACCAGATTTCATGAAAATCGGCCGTACGGTCTAGGCACTATGCGCGTCACAGAGATCCAGACATCCTCCAGACAGTGAGACTTTCAGTTTCATTATTAGTAACGAAGGGCATTATAACAGCTCCTTACCCTATCATTTACACATTTTTATCACCTAGCACATAGGCCGTTATTGGGGAATGAAAATATCCACTTTTCATTTTTCTTAAGTTCAAGCAATTTTTTCAGAGTAAAAGATTATAAATATCAGTTTATTTTTTCTGTGCTGCTATATGCATAACTAAGTGAGACAGGAAAATATAGCCCCTATTGTAAACCCTTCATCGACTTACGCTCGAAATGACGAAACGGCCTTTTTTGAATCACTAGTTGAAACGTGAAAAATTTCTTGTTTCGCTTATCTCAAATCGTTTCTTCTTATGTACGAACCGAAATTCATTTCTTCTGCTGTACAATAAGAAACGTTTGAACTTCTTACTTATTTAAATAAAAGTATTGGAGCTCTTAAAAAGAGGATTTAAAAAATGCCAAAATGTACTTACTGATCCGTGGAGCAAAAACATAGCTATGTCTCAGAAATATCAATTTTTCAGGGAGGGGTGGGGAATTAGGAGTACTGAATATTATTACGTATTACCTACTGAATTTCATCAAAATAAAAAATGGTACGACATGGCTCATTTATTGATTCAATATGGAACGACCCATTAGCTTACTTCGTTTAGTTAATACTTATTTTACTTACTTTACATAACATATTGGCGATAAAATTTGTCAAGATCCCATTTGTTGATTCAATATGAGAAGACCCAGAAGCTTGCTTCATTTAGTTACTTATTTTTCTTACTTTAAGCAACATATTGACGATACAATTTCAGAAAAAGAGGAAAAAAGCTTGAAAGAAGGCTTAATGCATCTTAAAAATATCACAAAAAACAAAAAAAAGTCAAAAATAAATAAAATAATTGAATAAATATCGAAAAATTAAAAATTGGAAAGTAGGGTATTGAGATGGGGGAAAATGTCTGTCGGTCTGTCTGTCTGTCGGTCTGTCGCACAGTGGGACGAAAACGCCAAAAAGTGCTTAAAAGTGTTTTTAATCCTCTCTCGCTATTTTGTTTACACGGGCATGTTATAATGGATTTTTCTCGATTTGCTTGTGCTCAGGGTCCAAAGTTCGCAGTTTTACGCAGCTAATTCTTTTTCAGGGTCTTTCTACAGACCATTTATGACTAATTAATATTAATTTCTAAGAGGACATAAGAGGACATTTTTTTGTAGAGTGTTTTGAAAAAAATAACCTTGAATTCCGAAGTTTTTGGTGCTGAACAAAACCGATTATTGGTTTGAGAATTCGATTACTCATTTTTTTCGCCCCCTTACTATCGTTGGACACGAGAGAAATTAAATATACCCACCTTTAATAGGAAAAAAATTATAGACTGCTTAAAAGTAATTTTTGTAAATTCCCGCACTCTTGGTTCTTCAACTTTCTAAAGGCTCCCTTCAGCTTTGTAATGGGCGAAGGGCTCTAAAATTCCAGTTCTGATTGCCTAAGAGACAGGCCTGTGCAAATTTATTAATCCTCAATTGGTTTACTATAGGAAAAAAAACCCCATTTATAAGCGCTTCTTGGCGTTTTCGCCTCACTGTGTGTCGGTCTGTCTGTCTGTCCCTCCCCCCCCCCTAATAATTTTTGAATGAATAGTCCGATTCGAACAAACTTTTTTTTGTTCGAAAGATCTCAGCGAAGACATCTCATTCGAATATTTCACTTTTTGATTTGAACTATTTTTTGTTCAATTTTGAACAGTTCAAAAAAACTTAACATTAGCGCCTACACTGCAAAAAATAATTGTTGTTTTTAAAGTAATATACTGTATTTTCTTACAGTTTAATACTGCTTTGCTAAATAACAGAGAAAAACTGTAAAACTGTTTTAAATTGCGCAAAACGATGCGCAAAAAGTGTTTCCTTTCATACGGGAAGATAAACGAATGAATTCGAGGTATCGACAGCCATGTTAGTAATTTTTCTGGGGTGTGCTGAGACAGGACTGATCAGCTGTAATTCAAGTTAAAGGTAAGTAATAGTTATATTATTCATTCCCTTTTCCTCAAAATGTAGTTTTCTTTATCATCGATAATGTATGTAAAATAATAGTGTGTATTTTGAAATCATAATTCGTTTTCCAATATTCGTTAATGTTGACTTTGCAGTTTCTTTTAGTTGCTAAGTTGTAGCGATTGCTTTATAGCAAAAGTCCGAGTAGTTGTTGTGATCCTGAATATTTTACTGCACGTATGATAGTTTTTAAACATTTTCTGAAATTCAAATTTGATTTAAAAATAAATCAATTCCTTTCTTGATCGTATTTAAAGTTATTAGAACATTAGACTTTGTTTACGATTATATTTTGTGTTATATAGGATGTGAGTACTTACAATTTAAATTCTTATGTTTTCTAGTAAATTTTTAGCGTATCGCGATTGACTTCTTTCTTCTTTTTTTTCTTTTTCTTTCTTATGTTCAGTTTTAAATTCTTTAACAGTTTGCATTTAAATATTTTATTGATCAACTTTACGCTATAGCATAAGTAACTTTTATATCCTGTACATAATTCGATGAATAAAATGTAAATAAATAAAATAACAACGTAACCGAGAGACATGCAAACAGTTTCAAGTTTACTGATATTTTTTGTTGAAGAATTTGCCCCTCTGGAAATAATGCCCCTCTTTGATGTTTGAACGACTCAAAATTCTGTGAAATCTGGAACCAGCTTTCATACTTATCCAACAAAATTAAAATAACAATAATTAAAAAAATCATCAGTGAAGCACTCAAAAAAAAAAAAAAAAAAAAAAAAAAAAAAAAACGAATAAAAATAAGCATTTTTAGATACAGACACGAAACCCTTGTGTTTTAAAAGTTTTATATTTGCGTCAGTAGGAAATTAAAGTTTTGCTTCGTGAAAAATGCACTAGTACCATTGAAACTTGTGAACCTAAAAATAATTTTAGAAACTATATTCAAAGGCATTCGATGGGAGGTCACGGGAAGTCTATAACCTCCCCAAAATTGCCATATTGGGAAAATTTTGTCTTGCGATTTGGCAAATTTGGGGACAATTGTAATGTTGCAATTTTTGAATTCTCGAATGTCCAAAATTTATTAGATATTGTACTTAATTGTGCGTACTTAATGTGTGCATGCACCAGTATTTTATTAATCGGCAAGTATGTAAGTTCCGTTCGACAAATTGAGATTATACGCCTTCCAATATATTTAAGTTCAGGCTGTGCCTGGCTATATTTTATAATTTTCAGCTTTTCATTTCTGATCTGGCAGTGTTGCGTTCTCGTCAAAATTACTGTTTTTTAATTTAAAGTAGAAAATTTACATTATTATGCATTGTTTGTCATAGTTTGACATCATCTACTTTTCTGAATGAGCATGAAGGACATGCTCATTCAGAAAAGTAGATTCTCGAGAACTACAGTAGAATTGAGACTCTTGTAACCTTGAACTCGTTAGTTTCCTTACATTTTAACTTTAAGAACCCTTTGAGTCTTTAAAGTTTGGCGTCAACGTGTTTATGCTAAAGAAAAAAAACTATATTATAAATACTGAAAAGTGTGATTCTGTACTTCACTGTCTTTCACTGCATATAAAAAGTAAAAATATGTCAGAGTGTTATCCGTGTAAAATGGAAAAATCGGGGAATTTCGTTTAAACCTGTAACGGAGATTCAAGCCAAAGCCGGGTAAGATATTTTGCATTTAAATGCGATGGGTTCCTTAGCAGTTGAGTTCTTTAGGGGGAGGGGGATTATTTTCATAATAATAGATAATTTTTCAAAAAAGTGAGGTTTTCGAATATTTTGTCAGGTTTCAAAAAAAGAACAGAGAGATTTGCTGGAAAGATCCGAATACGGAAAGGAAATTCTGAACTCCCGGTTTGAAATTTACCTTAGCGACCAAAGCATAAGAATCGAAAAAACCAACAAATCCTCCAGTTAACAAAGTAGCGTCATAGAAAACTATAACTCAACATTAATGAATGGAATTAGGACACTTTTAAATTAATCGGGTTTGCCTAAGCAGTTTTGAGCCGAAGCAGCTATGTGCTTCCACTACTTACGGACTAGAGCGGTTTTAAAAAGAAAAACCGAAACCTTTTTTGAGCTATTTGAGGGAAGAAAGCCATCTATTAAACACTCCCGTGTTTTTTTTTTTGCTGTATTTCGTATATTGGAATTTCAAAACAGAAAATAAACAAATTGGATATGACAGCTAAACAGGTAGTCACGGTAGGATATGCGTTTCATACGAAAGGTTATAGAATTTGGGATTCCGAAAATAGCGAAGTGACAGAAACTCTGAATGTTTAATTCGATGAAAATAAATTCTGGGCGGAGAAAAAAACAGGAACGGGAAACAGATATACAGTTTTATTTCACTTCTGAGTAAATCTGAAGTAGAAGAAGAATATCCTGAAAATCATAAAATAGCATGTTGTGAGAATTAATTGGGTTAAAGAAATACCAAGGCAAAGTATATATTGACACGACGGTTCTAAAGTCCGAATCGCGAAGTCGAGGTTTATTGTTCTGAAAATAACATTGAATATGACCCAAAATATTTTGATTTCACTTGTGATGATAAAGCAAGAAAAGTATCAGATTCTGATGAAGATAGGGGGGATAATTCAAGTAAGCTAGAAGCTAACATTTCCGAAGATGTAATTCCTTCAAATTTGAAACAAAGTTTTATCATCCTTAAAACATTTTTATTTTTTCTTTAGGCCAAGATGTTAGTTTTCCCATTTTGGAATTCTTGACTTATAAAAGGAGTTATTCTGCCGATCACTTCAATTAGCTGATCGAAAAAAATAAATATTATTCTTAATCAACAGTCTCATATGTAATTACAAAATCCTTCAAAAATACTGAAAATTACAAGGATTTTTTTTTAATTGTATTTCAGAAACCATTATAAGTTCATTTCTTTACATGGAAGAGAAAATGTAAGATATTATCTTTCTTTTTTGAGTTCTTATGTAAAGTATCCAGATTAGGTCTACTTTAATTCGACATTAATAACCACCGTTTCGCTTGCAAATTGCTGCCAAAAAGTTTTTTTCTCCTTAAAACAACATATTTAGCGCTGAACTGATTCCTGAAATAAACGGTTCAGTTACAATTTTGGTATATGTTGAGCGGTTTCAAAATAAAAGCAACTCCTAAGGCAATTTCAGATCATTCAGAGTCATAATTTTAATCATTTTGGGGCGTATTTTTATACCTACGTAATTTGATTTTTCCATGTATGCTTTTTGGTGTCTACAAGTTTTATGAGATTCTAACAATTTTTATTTTGACAGATACTTTCATAATATAAGTTCTAATGATGGCAACTAAGCCGGCAAAGATGTCACAAAGAAGAATCAAGTTCGTGATGTAAAAACGTTGATCTTGAAAAAATTAGCATTCGATTTTAAATGAATTTTTTCAATTCAACTGTAAAAAAGACTAATCTATATTTATAGGTAATGTATACGAAATAAAATAATTTGGCAATTTTTAATGGTGTGAATGTTTCGTTTTTTCTCATGAAAACAGTATAACATAATATAAAGTTACATAATTTTTGGAGTTGTAAAACAAAGTTTTAACTTTTAATACAAGTGCTCATAAACGTAATAGATTTTATTATACCGAGTGAAGAATTGTTTCTGTTTAGTAGCTTTGGAAATTTGAACCGTCACATATTTATTGTTTTCATGTATTTAAACTTTAAATAATTAATAGGATAAATTATTATCTAATCTATAATAATCAGTTTACAATAATAACCATTCTGTTCATTCTAAATACTGAATACTGCTCATATGGTGTGAAATAAATTCTGTTGGTAGTACTTCTTAAATAAAGTATAGGTTTAGGCAACTTATAACATTAAAAAAAGAGGAAAATCATGAAAGTAATCTGTTTTACCCGAAAAGAAAATAAATCTACATAATTGCATACATTATGTTAAAATAAACTTAAAGGTATAAATGGATTGCATGCTGCAAATCATTTCCCACATTATGCTGCAAATTTCAACAACACAATAATGCTGGAAGTGAAAAAGTTTTAGTGAAGATACGATGTAGTATTTTCAGTTATATATGAAAAACCTCATTTTTACTACTTTCATTTATCAAAAAGTGTTGTTTTATGAAAGGGCAATAACTGTTCTTAAAATAAAGCTTCAGACCATATTTTGCAATTTCCTTCTATTTGTAAATTTTTAAGTTTGCAGTAGAGCTAAAAGTTTTTGTAGAAATGAAAATGCGCCACTTTTTCTTCTTTAACAGGTGTTTATAAAATATAGAGATTGGGGGGGGGGGGCGCATTGATTTATTTTGTGTACAATGAAATTAATATTAATAAAACATAGGTTTAGCAGCAGTTAACTATTTTTATGTAAAAGGCTTTTATATTTATTTAGTTGTCGCTTTTCATAGCCTAAAACATTATTTTTGTTGTTGAAAAACTTTAGAAAAGGAACAGATTTCGTATGTACGCTAATTTCTACAACGTACATACAGAATCAATTGCTTTACTTTTCTATATTGTTCTTCAGCTGTAAAAGCAATGATTTCGGCTATGAAAAGAGACAACGATACGTTTTGCATTAAAATTGATAACTATTTATTTTATGGTTTACTGCTGTTAATTTTACTGTACAAAATATTTATAAAACCGTGTGCTACTGCTGTTTTTGTGGTGCAATTCAGCTGATTTCGCAGCATAATACTGCTAACTTTACAGTTTATACTGTTAATTTTGCAGGGCCATTCTGTTAAAAAACAGTATATAACTGTTAATTTTACATATTATCTCTATTAAATTTACATGTCAAGTCATTTCTTAAACAGTATTTTACTGCTTATTTTACAGTTTGACACAGTAAGTTTTACAGAGCAGTTCCATTAAAAAACAGTATATTACTGCTAATTTTACAGTTTAGCGCTGTAAATTTCACAATAAAAGTCTGTTATAAGACAGTATATTACTGCAAATTTTACAGTTTAGAACTGTAAATTTTACAGTTTTTCTTTGGAATGTGAGCTGCTAGTATTATACTGTAAAAACAACAGTTTATTTTTTGCAGTGTATGGGGAAATTCAAGGCAATTCCGAACTGTGAGACGAATTTGCTTCAAACAAACTTTGTAGGAAAAAGCGTTTGATGAAAAACTTGTATATAAAATATCTTTTTGATTTGAACAATTTTCCGTTCAATTTTGAACAGTTCAAATCCCTTATTATTAGCGCCTATGGGGAAACTGAAAGTCAATGCAGATTCCGTACTTGAAGGCGGATTTACTTCAAACAAATTTTGTTGGAAATAGCTCTTGACGCCAAACTCCAGACTTCGACTCCAAGAATTTAGGGACACTTGACCCCGACTCCGACTCCTGTGCCCGACAATTAATCGGACTCCGACTCCCCGACTTCGACTCTGACTTCGTAGCTTTGGGAAAAATTTATATACGGAGGACAAATGACAGACTCCGATTCTTAGATATTCGACTTCGACTCCTTTACCCCAAAATGAGATTGACTCCGACTCCGCAGCTATGGTTTTGACTGTGAAATAATTATTGTTTATCTGACTTGTTTTTATTTTTACGCTAAAGTTTTGATTTAGGTATTCAGTTTTCGGCGAATAAACTCGAAGTCATTTATGTTTCTGCATAAAGATATGCGCAGACGTTTTTTTTTTTTTTTTGACAATGAAAATTATCTCTTTACGTTGACATTTTATTGTTTTAATTTATTTTGGTAAGTGCATTAATTCATTTAAAAAATTGTTTTTGGCTACAGGGGAAAAAAGAAACGATTTTTTTTTGATATGATGAATTTATTTTAATGAGCTTATTAATTTTAATTATTATTTTTTCGTTTTGAAAGCTGTTAAAGAATTTTTTTAATGGCAAAAAGTGTATTAGCTGTTTTTTTTTTTACGCATCTAATATTTTTTAAATGAGTGAGGAATATTTTATTCGTAGAAATCAGCTTAAAGTATTTTAAAAATATGTTTGAAAAAATTTGCAATTTTAGCTATTTTTGAGAATTTTGATCAGGTACTAGAAATTAGTATGGGTATACGGGAAAGTAGGCTCGTCTAGTTCTAGACAGAACTTCTTGTTGATTTAATTGGATTGACCCATGAGCTTACTTCATTTAGTTAATACTGTTTTTTTCCTTTACATAACGGTAAATCAAGAAAACGGCTTCGTCTTTGACTTCTTTTTAAGCAGTTGGAGTGTCAAATGTGAAAAAATATAAATATTACATCTGTAGATAAATAAAATCAAAACTTCCCCTGAAACGCTCAGTCTCGAATAAGCAGCCATTTAGACTTCTTAAATTTGTTTTCCCGACTTTGAATCAATCTATTTCAACAAATAGCTCTGCTAGGCTTTCCAAATCCTACGAGTTGTAATTTCTTGATCGTAAATTGTCTGATTTCACTCTTACTGGTAATGTGGTATATTTGTCTAATCAATCGTTAACAATAATCAAACATTATACACATTTCAACGCACTTTTGGAAAAACATTTATACCGGAATTTTTTGAAAGTTTATAGTGGCTATCGGTTCTCACATGGGTGATTATTTTTTAACTGGAAAATCGCCAGTCAAGGTATGAAGGGTGAAAATTGCTTCTATATTTGAAAGAAGCCATTGCCTGTTGAGGATATTTTGATATTTGAAATTTTAACCCTTACTCCAGTGGCTTAACCCTCAGTTCTAGTACATAGCGCTCATTGTTGACCACTTTTTCGTTTTTTCGTTCTCCTAACATGACAGTCATACCAGCAAAACATTTAAATTACCGGATTCAGCTCAGTCTTGTCAAAATAAAGACTTTCACTGCATGTCAAACATTACCAAAAAATATTATCAAAAAAATATCATCAAATTATCATGTCATGGCGCGAGTTTCATTGTTGGTGACGTCTAGTGTTACTCCATCAGTAAATTCGCTATTATATATATGAGGACTTGACTCATGCAAAACGCGTGATTGCTTTGTAGCATGGGTCACCATTCATGCGGACTTGCTACATAATTTGAATTCCCTCGCATGCATGATCATTTTGTGATTAGAATCGCTCTTCATGATAAATTGCTTTGTAACTCGAACTATGTCACACGCGTAATCGCTTTATGTTTCATGTCATTTCTATAACCCAACAAACAATATTTCCCGTCCTGAATTTAATTTGTTAGGTTTTAGAAACGTTAACGTACTTAAAATCAAGTAATATATAAAATAAAATAAATCAATCAATTTCTACTAAGCTGAATTTTGTCCCGCGTGTAATTAAACAGTATTTACATTTTCAGTAAGTTACCGCCCATTAGCCAGGGCTAAGGCAGAAATACATGATTATTTATTTAAATTGCTCTAAAAATTAGAGATTTTAATAAAAGCATTGTTCAACAATGACCATGATCAACAATGAATTTCCAAAAAAAAAAAAGACTACCCTGCATTTTAGCATGGAATTAGTTCAAAACAATTATTATTCACGTTCTAATTATCTTAGAACTTTGGGAAAAAAATTTCTGATGCAAAAAAATCAGGGGTTTCAATAAATATTTTATTCTAACTTTTGCAAGCATTTTTTTTTTCCCATTAGAGGATTTATGCAAAAATGTTGATTTAAATTTTAATTAATAATAATTAATAGTTTATTGATTTATATTATTACAGGGTATTGCATTGTCATCGGGTCTGAGGTCGTATTCCAAATTGCAAAAGAATCTGATTACAGGAACTGGGTAAAAATTGAGTTGTGCAAGATTGGAACGGAGATTGTGAGGAAATCGTAGGAATTGAATTAATAGGAAAATATGTAGATTGTGCTGATAAGAATTCATGCAATTTTAAAACAATAGTCTACTTTTAATACATATAAGAAAGAAATCTAGTATCTACAATCCATTTACCATCGAAACTACTGATTGCAAAACAATTTCAATAAAAGAGTACCCTAAATAATTCAATCATGTAATTTAAACTTACTCAAAGAAACAAAATTCTTTTCTTATTTCAAGGCTCTAAAAAAGTTTTTAAACTAGTACTTTTGGAATAAATTCCGTACTGTAGTACACATTACCAAGATGCAATAATTACACTCAGCTTCCATGTGATCTTTCGGCCTAATTGACATTCAGCATCCGTTTTGTAGTTCTGGAGTCAGCTGAAAGGAGAAAAAAGATTGACGGCTGACTCTAATTAGAACTTTGAAAGGATCTAAATACCGCTTTTCTTTCTTATTTGCTGGAAACTTCTTGGAGATGCGTAATTTTGCGTGGTTTTCTTTAGTTTTTTTTGCCTGTTCTGTCTTTTTATAGGATCAAGATGTCATGAATTCACTTATATTATTTTAAATGTAGTCATTCTAGTTGAGTGTGGTCCTAAGTTTCTCTGTTGTAAAATGTCCCACTTTTTTTTTTAATCTGTTGATAAGAAACAAGAAAGAAAGGCTATTAAGAATATTCTATAGATGTTCAAAATTAATGATTTTTACTTCTTTTTACAAAAAACGAAGTATTGTATTCGCAAAAGAATTATCACTCAAAAATCGACCTTAATTTCCATTTTACTCACCCCCAAATGAATATTGAGGTTATTTTTTTCGCCTCGACCACACATGAATAAGTGCCTAAGAACGTATAGACAGGCGAAATATCCATAATGACGATTCCCAAGTTAATTACAGCGAATTTTCTCGTGACGTCTGTAAGTACGTATGTATGTGCGTATGTGCGGATGTGCGTATGTATGTCGCATAACTCAAGAACGGTAAATCCTAGAAAGTTGAAATTTGCTACGTAGACTCCTAGTGGGGTCTCGTTGTGCACCTCCTCTTTTAGTTGCATTCGGGTGTTTATGAAGGCTTCTTTTACACCTTTTTTGGGGGAAATCATTGTTAATTTCGATGTAAACTCAAGTGGTGTTATAACTTGGCGGACACTTGGCAATATATCGCCAGTTTTTTGGTCGCAAAAGTTGTGTCGCCAACTTAGCGACAAATTTGGCGATTTTCTTTTTTAATCTTTTTTAATTGTGGGCCCCTGTTGGTAACATTTAGAGAGTAAACTATTGAATCACATTAGAATTGCCAGTAATGGGGAAAGGCCTTTAATTTGGAGTAAAAGGAAGTCATGTGATGCACACATCAGCTCGTTTTTAAATTTATTCATTATCTGCTATTAGCTTCATTCAAAGTTTACCTGCGATTTACGGTAACTTTGAGCTATGTTAAAAATGGGATTCAAAGGAAACTACTTTAGCGAGAGTAGTGAAACTTTAAACTATAAAAATAAAAATTTCTAAACATTTAAAAGCTTCCCGATTTTTCATCACAACGTCACAAAATTTCCATCACTTATTACATCACTGTCTAACACCATTTTTCTAACATGAATATTATCACTGGTATTAAATTATTTAATTGTAACAGAAATTGCCAAATGATATGGGTGTCTAACACGTCACATCTTTTTTTAGAGCCTTTATAAGCCTTTAATTTCATATTTATTTCAATAATTAGAAATATAAAACAGCCAATTAGTACATGATATAGTGCAAAATGCTATCTGCGAGACATTGTTTGAAATATAATTTTATTTCCATTAGAATTGCTGTAGGTTTCTGAAGTGGCAACATTAAAATATTTAGTTTACCTCTTATTGAGCAGAATCATTATTTTACCGCCCTTGCACATAAAACGTGGTTTCACGAAAAATTTTCAAAGTTATGTATAAAAATGGCAAAGGATTTTTGTATTTGAAAAGAAATTTTCCCAAATTGATTGATGCTAAACTAAAAGAAGGCATTTCTTGCATTCTTACTTCGAGTTTCTCTCTCTTAATCTTGCAATGGTGAGTAATGAGCAAGTTGAACGCTTTCGTCAAGATATTAAACGTGTAGAAGAAATGTAAAAAACGTTACTAAGGAAAATGAAATGTAAAAATGTTGAAAGATTACTGTTGGTTTTAACTCAGGAGTATTTTACGATTCGTAAAAGGAAAATGTTAATTTTTCCTCACAATGTTTGCATAACTGTATATTATTACTACATCTGCATCAATATTCAAAATATAAGAAAATATATATGTTTAGATTTGATTTAAACATTTAAGTTTTAAGCCATTTATGAAAATTTAACTAGGCATAACTTTAAAATGATACGTGTAACAATAATTTTGTTCATATATTAATGCTAAGCAGGGTCAACTTGACATATATCATTTATTTAATTTAATGTTAGAGAAAAAAAGTAAAATTTTGTCATACAGTGCAGTTTCTTATAAAATTACAGTATAGAAAGAGAGAAATGCTCTAAAAATATAGCTTCTAATTAGTAACTTCAGAACTATTAAGTAATGCAATGGGCTGTGCATAATGCTTTCATGTTTCTTCTAAAATGAATAGAAATAAACATTAAGTTACTGCCCGTTAATCAGGGCTAAGGCAGAACTACATGCAGTATGCTTTATACCCAAACTTTGCCTTCATTTGACGAGTTGAACTCTTAGAGCAGAAGTTAATAACTGGAGGGAACAAGTCCAATCATTGGCTTGGGAAAAGCTGAGGCAAATATACTAAGTCACGTAGGCGACACGCTATACGTAAAACTAATGAAAGGAACCGGTTTTCATGCAATATTTTACTTCAAATGCTGTCATGTGGCTTAGGATCTTTGTTTTAAGAATAAAAGATCTCACTCTCTCACCTTTTATTCCTTCACAATGACTGTACTGTAACATTGTAGCTGCCTCTCGCTGTTGTGCTAAATTTACTTCAGCTACCAGTTTCTTTGCAATCTCAGCTACAATGATATGACATCTGCCTCCAGATCAGTAATTTTCTATACTAGACTGATGAGTCCATAACAAGGGCGAAACTTCATTCTCGGGATGGCAAAACCGGGCTGTTGACATATTACATGTAGAAATGGACCCAATTTCATAACTTTGCCAGGAGAGTACAGCAACGGAACTCTAGTTTTTCTTTAAAAGTCAAATATACTGAAACATTTTTTAACAACCCAAAGTTTACTGCCATGCTCAAAGTAACCCGAAATGACTGCATTAGGGTGGTTAAAAAAATCTTTTATTCAGCTAGAGTTCTCCCCTATTTTTTTTACACTTACTAATAGTATTATGCTGTAAAAGTTGTAGCTTTTTACTCAAATTTTAAGATGGTGCTCAATGACCCCTTAATTTAACATTAGCCGTATCATATAAAATGCCACAAATTGAGAAATATTTCATTTCCCCTGCTGTTTTTTCTTTTTCTTTTTTTTTTTTTTGTAAATAAAAGTAATGTTTCAAAGAAATTCTGGAAGGAAGTCAGTAGCGGACGTGCGTCCAGGAGACCCCATAGCACCTACAGTCTTGAAATTTTGTACAAAATTACTTCGAGCCCAGGGGTGTGCACCTGGGGTTTTATTTTTTTTAATTTGAATTAGTTTTTTTTGTAATTAATTTTTTTAGCTCAAATTTCGCGTAAATTGCCTATTCTTGCCTATTAAAGAGGTGGAAAACTACTTGCAGATATTAATATTATCTATCGTTGGAAAGGGTAAAATTTTCCGCGTTTTATGCAATTTGTTTAAATGCTCTAACTTAAATATGGCGGGAGTTATTTGCGTTTTTAGCTCGAACTTTTTTATGCTTAGCTAAAATTTATACACTAGTTTCTTTTTTAAATCTATCAGTAAAAGGCGAAGGAATTGTCCCAAAGTTCTCTTTTTGACACCACTGGAAAGAGCGGCTTTTTTTTTACTCCAGATCTAACTCGACCTCTGGTCGAGAAACTTAGCTTCTATTTCCAAGGAAAAAAGTTACAAGCCGTTAAAAATAAAGTTCAAATAATCACATATCCATTAAAATTATTGATGCTTTATTAGGCGTTGCCATAGTTACGTCTTTTCACTTCGCATGTTTCTTCTTTCTTATTCACAAACTTTAAGGGTTTCGATTTTATCGAAAAATCTTAGGCTCAACTCAATTCAAGCCCCGCGCTAAAGAGTAAAATGTATTACCAGAGACCACGAATATAAGAGCGACTTTTCAAACGTACAAAACTGCTATTTTGCAATGCTCAGAAGTCCCTTAGCCCTTACGGCTCTGCAAGTTGGTACAAGTTATTTTGAAACCCGGGGAAGGGGTGCTTTTTGATCCAAAGGAAGTTCAAAATGAGTTTTTTTTTTATGTTTATTTCTCATTCACGATTTAATCTTTGCGAATCAAATAAGATTGCTAAGCAGTCTTCGGGGGTTGGTGAGCGTTAGCGAGCAGAGAGCAAGGCCCCCTAGTTTTGTAAATAATTGTTTTATTGCAATGTATATGCATATTTCTAGTGTATATTATAATATGTAGCATTGCTTTTTCAGTTCGAAGTATTTTTTAAACCTCCCTCCCCATACTATTGAAGTTGGTGGGGGGTGGGGGGTTGAGCACCCTCTTTCAGTTGAAATAGGAAGCTAAAATTCTTCCAGCATATTGCTATTCAGAAGTCTAAAAATATTGAGGGATGTCCCGGTATCTAGGAGAAACTTTTTTTTTTTACATGTAATTTTGAACCACCTTAGACGGCATCTTACTTAGAGTTGTTGTTTAATGATACTGAACTAACTTAGCAGTATATTGAACCACTTATATAATTAAAAATATTAACCCAATTTTTTTATATTAAAGGGCAGTTGTTATTGATACGTCCACATCTGAGCCCATATGTTATTCTAAAGAGAGATAATTTTATACGATCTTTTATGTTAGATATCCGATATTTGAGTTCAAATGTATTAATTTTTTTCAATTCTATTATCAATATACATTTTGATTTAAATTCGCTTAAACCTTAAAGTATTACAACTGGTTTAGTTGAATATTTTCAATCTTCCTAAATCAAAGTAATTTTTAAATATAAACTATTTTATCGTTCTTGGAAATTTCATTTTAATATAAATTGATAAATATTAGATATATTTCAGCAAATAATCCACAGATATTTCAATTTATGTTCCTGCATTTAAATAATCATCAATCTTTCTTACAATTTAGTCATTTGAGCAGAATGATGCCAACCGTTTCATCAATGTCACATATTTCTCCAAACTGTCGGTAAACAACAAATCAATTAACCTTTTCACCGCGGCAATTACTTAAAGAATTCCCAGTCTTATTGTTTAGTTATGACACTGTACATTAATCAATAGCTGTTTTGCCATTTTCAGCCGATATGTCACACGAAAAAATTGTTCTTAAAAACTCACTGTGCAAGGTGAAACAACTCTTTCTTTGACTGTTCCTAAAAGTCGTTGGCATAGTGACAGAAATGAATCTTTCCTACATAGTCAGGGAACGGGTGGCAACGAGAAATAGTTATGATAACTAACAATTTCAAAATGAAAAAACATGAAATTTATTTTGAAATTTATAGCATAAAAAAATTACAATGTATTTTATTATGAAACTTCAATTAAAATATTATTTTTTATTTCTGTTCTAAATTCATTAATTATTCTAAGAGAAAAAATTAAAGTAAGACTTAAATTTGCTGTTGGAATTCTTTTTCTTATTTTGTATGAATTTCTAATTTTTAACCCCCCGACACATAAAGGAAAGTGGTTATAAGTTTGACGTGTTTGTGTATCTGTGTATATAAGTGTCTGTCTGTGGCACTCTAACGCCAAAATGAATGGACCGATTTTGAAAAAAAAAAAGCATTGTTCAAAAGGAGAGTTGATCGAGAGTGTTCTTAGCTAAGATGCTTCGTTGGATAGCAGTAATTATCGCAGATATTAACTAAAAACCTCTAGAAAGATTTTTCGCGATTTTTGCAGTGAAAACATAGTTAAAAATTTTAACATGTAGTACCAAAATAAAGAAAAAAAAATCCGTGTCTAATAGAATGTGTTTGGAACTTCCATATTTCATAGAACTCATATTATAACCTTTTTTAAAGCAGATTTTAATAACTGCTAAGCCTTTATTCACGCGATTAATAACCGGATTCATTGTTGGTCGACAAGGAAACTAGAGTGCCACAGACAGACACACAGATACACAGACACGTCAAACTTATAACCCCCTTCCTTTGTGTGTCGGGGGTTAATAAAACGCAACGATTTAAAATTTTTATCTGTTGCTAATTTCTATTTAATAGCAAATAAAATATCTGACATTGATTTTTAATAATGTAAGGCTTTTAAAAGGATTTTCAATTTCCCCTCTTAATTCCACAGTTGCGACTCAGTCGGGGTTTTCTAAATTTTTTAATTTTATCATTGCTTGTGTATGAATTAGTTGATGATTGTGCAAAAATCGGAGCCAATGACATTGTAAATGAGCAATACATATGGGCACTGAACCTTAGGATTGCCTTATTTGGCACATTTACCTTTTCAAATCTGAGGTATATATTAAATTAATTATCGTCTCATATTCATAAGCTATTCTTCAAGGATATATTATTATTTTTCAAGCTTCTTTTTTTCGAATAACATTCCGTGGACCATTTCAACTTTCAAACACGCAAAATAATATTGACTAAGTAAACCAAAATGAATTTCAATGCCAAGAAGCTGTTTCAAAATAAATAGCCAAAGCTGACTTCACTTTGAAAAACATTTATTTTCTGCCTTACATCTTACTTCGTAACATAGTTTTAATGATTCTCATAAAGAGAAAATGATGAGTTTTTTGTTGCTAAAAGTATATGACAAAGCTTTCCGAGGAATGGAACTGTTTTTTCTCGCTATTTTCATACTTTTTCCGAGTTTCCAACTGCGAGGTTCTTTTTCTATCAATAAACTAAGATTTTTTCGCAATCAAATAATTTAAGCCTATATTTTATTCCAAGTATATTATTAAAAGTAATGACACTTTGATTTTTTAGACTCTTGGAATTGATAGTCATTCTGCAATTAGTAGAAAAGCGAGTTACATAGAAATTAAATTTAAAAATAAAATGAACAAAATCGAAACCGATGACGATCGATTGCTTGTGTGCTGTGATAAAAGTTTTGCTTGGCAAAAATATCGTGAAGGGTGAGTTTAAATCAAAAATCATTGAAATTAACTTGGTACATTTAAGTATGTTGAAGCTTATTAGTATTGATAAAAAGGACAGTAGAGAGCACTAAAATAGTATATAAAGTACTAGGGTTCGAAAAAATGATGGATGATTTTTTTTTTGGAAAAAAAAAAGAGCTATTTAACCCTAAAACTTGTTTATATATTGGGATTAAAATCACGTTTTAAATCAAACATAACAATTTATGAATAAAGCCTTGCCTCTCCCCATCTTTTATTGGAAGTTTCAATCTTGCTTATTATTATTATTACTGGAAAATCGCCCGTCAAGGCATGACGGGTGAAAATTGCTTCTACATTTGAACGAAGGCATTGCCGGTTTGGTGATATTTTTATAGTTGAACTTCTAAAGCTAACTCCAGTGGATTAACCCTAAACTCCAGTAGGTAGCGTTCATTGTTGACCATTTTTTCGTTTCTTCATTCCCCTGAAATGACGCAGTTTTACCAGTAAAACAGTCAAGTTGCCGGATAGAGTTCAACCTTGTCACGTTAAAGCCTTTCCCTGCATGTTAAACATTACCAAAACATATTATAAAATTATCATGCCGTGGCGTGAGTTTCATTGTTGAAACATGCGAGTTACTCGATCATCGTCTATTATATGTAAGAGGACTGTGACTATTATTATTCTTTGAAATTGCGTTAACGCTCTTCGTTCCGAATGTTTCCTAAAATGACTAATGGAAATTCAAAAACTTTTGTTTTGTTTTACTTTAAGTGGGGTTTTAACCAGCTGGAGTGGGGCAGGTTGCCTGTCTGTCAAGGCAATCTGCCCCAAAGCTGCTATTTTGTTTCGTTTTGTTTTTTTCGAACAAACTATATACTCGTATTGTTTGATTATGATAGATTTTACCCAACATTAGGATCTACCTACACTAAAAGAGGCAGAAAGTTTTGTTTCTGCTTTTTTCTTCTTTTTTTTTTTTTTTTTTGACTTTTACTGGAGAATCAAGCTAAAAAGGGCAACAGATTTTTCTTCTCAATGATTTTATTCAAGCTGATTAAATCTAAGCTAGCGGCAGGCGATAAAATCCATATTTAAAATTGATTTTTTTCTTACCTTAAGGTGCTTATAACTTCTCTGTTCTTGATTTTAGGTAAGGGCAACAGATTTTTCTTCTAATGATTTTATTCAAGCTGATTAAATCTAACTAGCGGCAGGCGATAAATTTCATATTTAAAATTGATTTTTTCTTACTCTAAGATGCTTATAACTTCTCTGTTCTTGATTTTAGGTATTTGGTGGTTTCCTTTCCAAGGGAAAAAAAAACTTCTAAAATGGTATTTTTTGCCGGCTTTCGAATGCGGCTAAAATGGAATCGATCGGATAATTATTTCGGGTAGAAAGAGCCATTTAATGCCTTTTTCGGGTCCTAAAATTAAAATGTGAACGTTTCGTTTTTTTTTTTTTTTTTTGGTGTTCAAAACACCTTACGTTTCTTTCCGAGTGCCCAAGTACCTCCCTGTCAAATTTGGTCGAAATCCGATGTAAACTGTCATTTTTGTAGGGAACATAAATATAAACATGCATACATATATACGCACATATATACATTCGATTCCGGTTAATAGGGCCGTATTGGGACGGGACCATTTTGGTTCTAATCACCAGCTGGTCTGATTAAGTGAACAGCACCTGTGCAACATGACATAACATGATATACACAAAACATTTAAATTCCCTTATGATTATTGTGAGCCCCATGTGTATGGAAAGCCTACAAAGAAGAAAATTGCAGTTTGCGAAATTTTTCCATTAAAAAAAATAAATTAGAGCGACTCATCTTTCTTTTTAAACTCGTTCAACAACGTGTTTTCCTTTCAATCATTATCGATTAAATTCAATAACCAGAGGTAACTAAAAATGTGAGAGTGAAAAAATAAGTGATAAAAAGTACTAATTCGTCATTACAAATTCCAATGAAATTTATAAATTAAGAATATTACATCTAAACATTCTTTTTTTTTTTTGAAAATTTTTTACATTTTTGAACGTGCTAACTGAACTGAAGAAATTTGAAATTCAATGAAATTTTGATCTCTGCTGGAACAGTGCAACTATGCAATGGGAGAGAGGGAGAGAGTTTCGGTCATCATTTTTTTTTCCCTGCAAACATTGCTGAATTTAACTGAAAGTTACAACGAACCATTATTAATGTTTATTGCATAAACTATTAAATTCGATGATACACTTCAAACTCACTTCAAGCGGTCATTTTTTAATTATTTTTCAATTTGTTCTCATGTTCCTTGGTCCGAATAAAGGAATAATGTTAGGCTTGTATAATGGGATTTGTTTTGGTTCTTTAAAATTTGGTCCGAATAAGCGGCTGTTCCGATCAACCGGTGGTCCATTTAGAGTGGATTCCACTGTATTATCCGTTTTATTTATATTGATTAGATATACTTGCCATCCGTGGTTATGATGTCACGTAAACAAATAACAAATCTTGCAAGACTGTTGAAGTGCCGTGATGACTTAGATTTCGATGACCTACTGAATAGCAGTTTTGCTCTCAGCTGTTGTTTTTGAAATATTTTTTGTTAGAGTTTCTAAAAAAAAAATGCCTCAAAAACAATGAACTACAATAGATCAGGAAAATAGATCTGTCGATCAATTACCATTGCAGTAGTCCCAGAGTGCATAACAGTGAACTCTGACTCTTCAAATTGCTCTTCCGTGCTTTTAAATTCACTTTCAGTAGATCGCCCTTAAATATTTTGTTAGTAGATCACTAAACATACAGATAAAAATTTAATGTTTTGAAACATCGATGCTTTTGGTAGACGTAACAGATACATTAGACTCACGGCGAAGTTACCGGTAGAGAAAAAAGCCACCGTTTTGTATTATAAGGCTTAAAAGTTATACTAAAAACCAATAGAAATAAAGAATGTCTTTTGTTCAAAGAAACAGGGACTCTAGTACCGTTAAATAAATTAAAACAGAAGAACCTTGTCTTTATTACAAAAACAAAAGATTTATGTAATGTATTAAAGTTACAGCTTAAGTAGCTGTAAATCTTAAGAAAAAAGGTATGTCCATGTGTTTTAATGCTTCAAGAGCAAAAGAAACATGAAACGATCTAAAGTAAAGAATTAATCTGTGTACTTTAAAATAAGGTTTATACGCGTGTCAAACTATATCAATGCGAACAGTTTTATCAAATGGAGGAATATGTTTAAAATGTACATTTTCTTTTTGGGACAAAGCCATTTTTTTAACAAATAAAATGCTTACTGCAAAAATATATTGAATATCATATATGGACTGTACAATCTGATAAGTGTTTTGCTTCAAAAATGAAAGCAAGATTAAATTCCCTCAACATAGGTGAAAGAACAACAGTCGTTCAGATAGACAGGTTCAGTTTTAGTTTCCGATTTTAAACAAATGATTTTTTTAGATTTTGTCTCTGATAACATCAACTAGTTGGGCTCGATTTCCTTAGTGGTTCAAATCACGAAATCACAACGCATTGTTTTCTGTATTGAAGAAGGAAATTTAACAACGACTTGCCGTTATACTCCGGTAGCGAACAAATGACCCTTGTCATTGAGAAAACGACTACAATCCCTAAAATAGGTAAAGAAGGAAGAAAGGATGCGTGATATATTTTAGAATTTAGCACCATTTTGGCGATATGAAAAAAAAATGTACTCCTAGTATACTTTCGTTATGTGATTATTTAGACCTGAAATGTTTAAGCTGCAGCAAAAATTGCATTGAGTTGGCGAAAAAGTAAAAATGACCGAGCTTTGCATTCTTTATAGCAACCTTTCTCTCACCCATTTTTCATTTAAATTAATTATAGAAGGCGATGTTATCTCTGACCAATGGCTGCTGAAAGAAGTAAAACCAAGACCTATCCACTTACGCAAGATGTGATCAGTCTAATGAGACATCTGCCTTGACCGCACAAAATTATTACTATTTTTTACCTTTTTGTTTAATTTCTTAAATTCTAAGGTGACGTATTCAAGCTCTAGAACCAATGACGCACTTGTAAATTTCGTTCTCCAACTTTCTTCTCCGTATAGCCCCTTCACGAAAATGAACGCTTCTGAAACAAGGCGGAGTCAAGGGCAACTCTTCGCAGTCATACTTGAATTGTTGAAGAGAAATGTATTCTGAGTCATAGCTCTATTTAAAGAGGAATGTAGCCTTAGATAGTTTCTCTTACAACCGAAGACTGAAAAAAAGTGAAAATATTTCATTAGCTACGAAGGTTATTTTAAACAATTATTTGTCACAATTTCCCAAAACTATGAAGTTCTGAATATTGGAAGATTATTTTGTGTAAGTTTACTGCTTTTGGTGCTGTTTTGCTCCGGAAGTTAATTAACATCCGACAGCATCTCAGTTCCAAATGACAGCTGACAGCTGACACAAAGTCAGTGGAAAACAACTGGATGCCGTCAGCGCTGCGGAAGCAAAAGTGAATGTTTGGTTTCAAAGTATTTTAAAGATGTCCACGCTAGCTATATTGCACTTTGTTGTCTGAACTTAAAACTTGATGTGTAAACAAACGCTATTTCCGAGTTTCAAAACACACTGCCAGTTAAGTTTTGACAGATGCTATTTTGAGAACCGCGAGTGCTCTTGTGAAAATATTTCTTTCAAGCAAAGCTTAACTAGATAACTTTATCGAGTTAAGAGTTGTTTAAAAAATTATAAATGACAGCAAAAGGATACATTATACTTAATTAAAGTAATGAAATTTCCATTTATGTGCATTATTATAACATCGTTAAATACAGAAACAGTCAAAATTTTCGACACTTTTGGATTTTTTAAAAATATTGTATGCTTATAGAAAATGTTCATCATCAGTAGCTCACCAGTCTCTAGCTTTCACAAGAAGAGGACACCGTTCTTTGCCATTAAAGCCGTGGTGGCCAGATCGGTACGGCGACACACTCGTAACCTAAGGGTCCGGGCTCGATGCCAACCGGTTGAAGATTATCGGTGTTCGTCAATAGAAATGTGAAAGGCAGGGCCTGACTGCCGCACAGGCCCCCTCGGACTGTGGCCCCATCCTCGCTAGGGGCCTCAAAGTACTAAAAGAAATATGCATAGCATGACAACTATGCAAAAAAGATTATTTCAAAAATAATAATAAAAAAATAATGACTTAGTAAGAAAAACTTCCTTAAATAATAATTTCTATTTATTCGGTCCGAAGCGATTTTACCGTTTTACCGTATCGCAATTATGAGGGGCCCCGAATGGGATTCATAAATGCACACAGATGATACAGGATTTACCTAGATCCGTGATAGACAAAGGGGTCTTTGAAAATTCATTCCGACGGGCCCTAAATTTGTATATCAACCACTGTATTCCGTTAGAGTTTTCAGGGGGCCTCTAATTTATTGCGGGCCTAAGGCCTCACTTTTATTCGGGCCCTCATAAAGTGAGTGCTAAAGAAGTTTAAACAATAAGTAGAAGGAAAATGGTGAAAACTTTAAGCGTCAAATTTTCTTTTAGTAATGTTAGTGACACAATGAATTTACGATTACCAAATGTCGACAAAGCAAAAACTGATCTAACGAGACTTATTAGGACCAGTGTTGGCCGGATTGGAAGCAACTGAGTTGGACTCAATGCATTTTTTTTGAAAAAACCCATTTAAAAAAACCCATTATTTAACCCACTTTTTAGTTTTTTAAATTTTCTGAGAAGTTAAAAAAAAAATAATTTAAATTCTTTCAAAATTTAAACTTTTTTTAAATTTGTTCTTCACCACAGACAATGGACATAAAAATTGAATTTTGAACTTTAATAGTATTTCTTAACTCTTAACGGCATTAAAAAAATACTTCAAATATTTTAAATAAATATATTTAACTTTTTTCTTTAACTGGTCAATAAATAACTTGACTAAGTCCTGTCACGTGTGATTTTCTCAATATTTGTAGATTGTACAGAGGAAACTACTCTAGCTAAAAGGCTTTCATGTGAATTATTTCTGAAAACCAATACGTAACAAATCTAGAATAAACTAGGTATATTTTTTAGAAATTAACAGATTTTACAAACGGTTGGACAGAAAACAGAATAGGATGTACAGTATTTTCATTATCTTACAAAAAAGTTTAATATGTCTTACTCTGAACACAGAAATAGAAAAACAGGCAACATAAAATTCAAAGAAATGTCTTGATTAAGCTGGAATTCAGTAAAAAGGGATTTAAACTACTTGAGGTTCTACAGTAGTTTTGCATGACAAAATGAAATACAATAAAGTAAAATGCAAAAAAAAAATGTAGTAATTAAAAACGAACAAACAAACAATAGATTTTATCACCCGAGAAGTAACTTTGCTATAACTGTTGATAATCATGGAAACTAAAAAAATCCGAAACTTCACCATTCTTGGGTTTTGTCGTCTTTTATACTTTTCTTCAGAAAACGCTGAATTTTCCAGCTTTTTTTACCCTAAGACAATTTTTGTGCTTTGTCCATATACTTACGCTACAATATGCTACAAGTACCAAACATTTTCCCTAAAAAAAGACAAAAAAAAAACCTGCATTTTTTTGGGTTTTATTTAAAAAAGTCTAAAAAACCATGGATCCATGGGCTTTTTTATAAAAAAAACCCGGGTTTTTGCCAACCCTGATTAGGACATTAGAAGTTCAAAGCACAGAATTTATCTGTTATAGGTTCAACTTCAACAACGATATACCAGATATCAGTTCATAGCTTGTGGGGGGAAAAATTGGCTCGACAATGTCTTATCTAGCAATATCTCTTTGAGAATATGCTAGAAAATCATCTTATTCTGGAAGTCGGTCGCGTTGTGTTTGCTAGGAGGATGACCAGTCTGATTAGTGCAATCGTAAAGAGTCTGGCAAACTGCATGATTATAAATGTCATAGCCGTCTAATATGCCTAAATAAGTGCACTTGTCAGTAAATAGCTGAAGAATTTTATTTCTAGATTATGGGTTTGGATTTGTATGGTAAAATATCGTTTTGTATAAGTTCTAAAGATAAAATAGTTTTCTTTACTTAGTTTTTTATTTTTGGCAAGTGAAAATATTTATTTAGAATTATGCTATATTTTCATGCTAAGGCCACCACGCCTTTGGTGGCTGCTTAAATTAATTGGAAGACAGGATAAAAACTATTTTTATCAGTGTATATGTGTCTTTACTTCTGTCTGTCTGTCTCTCTCTCTCTAACTATTAATCCGTGTATTCTATCTCTATCTAATATATGTTAAACTACTCTCTATTTATTAATAATCTTCACCTATCAATTTCAAGAATATTTAGCAATCTATAATTATCTATCTTGTATCTAAATATCTATATCTATCTAATCATCTGAATATCTATATTTAGTTATCTATCTCTGTATGCCTATATTTATTCATTTAAAAAGTATTTATTTCGAGGAAATACTTTATTTTATCGTGTTAACTATCAATCCATGTATATCTATTCCTATATTTCCTTTAAATTTGTTTTTTGTCTGTTGGGTTTGCATACACCCATCTATATTTATCCAACTATCTAAATCCCTATATATATCATCTATATTTATCCGTCTATCTATTCATCTATGTTTAACTTACTATTTATGTCTCAACATTTATCTATTTATCTCTCGATATTTATCAATATACTAGAAAGTCACCTGTCATGGTATGACTTGTGAAGATTTGCTTCTACATTTAAACGCAGTCATTGCAGGTGATATTTTGGTAGTTTAAGTTTTAGCTGTAACTACAGTGGATTAATCCTTAACTCCAGTAGATAGCAGTCATTGTTGACCATTTTAACATTTCTTCATACTCCTAAAATAACAGTTTTACCACTAAAACAACTAAGTGACCGGATCGAGTTCGGCCTTGTCGCAATCAAATCTTTCCCTCCATGTTATACTCTACCAAATTATATTATCAAATTATCATGCCGTGGCGCGAGTTTCATTTTTGAAACACGCGGGTTACTTTATCCTTGGTTATTACTTATATGAGGATATCAGTCTGTACTACATTAAAAATTAAAAGGGAAATTCGTCAACTGTTTCAATACTGTTGCATCGCTGAATTCATAGCACATTGTCCCCTACTTTTCGCCGACAAAAATCCTCCCCCCCCCTGCTTTTCAGTTTCAAGACTACCTTTGATAGATTTGACAAAGAATGAAAGTTTAAATATCGCCCCTTGAGTTCGCAAAATTCTGTAATTGATTCTAAGAATTACATGACTACTAAAATTGAATTTCGCTATTTACAACAATGCACCAGCACAACAATTAGAGAAAACGTGCTAAAATCACATAAGACGTTAAATATTTTATTTTTCAATTAATTTATCAAAAAATTAAGGGACGAGATGCAACCCAACGGCAAAAACTACATCTGTATACCAAATTCCATGTTTTCCTTTACCGTTTCCCGGGAAGCGTGCTACGCAGACACATAAACAAGCCTGTTATTTTATTATGTACTAGAGCAAGGCTGTCTAACTGGCGACCCGAAGGACCGCTTACGACCCGCCGCCAACACATATTGTGCGACCCGCATCGATGTTGACGTATATCGATATTGACATTCCTGCCCTTGTCAAGAAGGCGGATCGGCCCCAGTTTTCCCATTAAAATTTTAGCGAATTGTTTTATAATCCTTTTAATTCATTGTTTTATAATTAATAATTCAACTATCAATTGTTATTGTATAAAAGGTAAGAGGTTTTGTTCAACTTTTTGAAACTGCTGCCCGCCAGGTGATCAGTGACCGAAATTCTGACCCGTGGCCTCTTTGCAGTTGGACCGCCTTGTACTAGAGGTACCCGCACGGCTTTGCCCGTAGCAGATAATCAAAAGGTCATTTGGTTCGCTGTATATTTACAAATAATAGATGATGAATTTCTCGCCAATTTGCAATGTTCATTTGTCAGGCCCATGTTACGGTTCTACGTTATGATATTTTTCCCAGTAAAATGTTCTTAAAATTGGAATAAAAAAGAATAAAATTGAATTTTCGAAAAATTGCTTCGAGGTGCACACCTCCATGCTATAAACCAATTCTGTGCCAATTTTCATGAAATCAGCCGAACGGTCTAGGTGCTATGCGCGTCACAGAGATCCAGACATCCCGACAGAGAGACTTTCAGCTTTATTATTAGTAAAGAAGATATTAGGTTTAAAAAAAATGTTTTGCGAAAAATCACATAAAATCATACAAAATAATCCTAAAATTAGTTTGAATTATAGTTTAAAATGTAATAATTATAATTTTTGAACAATTAAATTTCTTTTATCACGGACCAAGGAAAAATCTCAGACGACTGGTCTTTCTTTTTTTTTTTTTGGCCTGCCCCGTGCCAGCGATTGAGAATCGAAGGAAAGATTTGCGTATTCACAATACGATGAATTTGAGCACGAATTCAATCGAACTTGTTTTACACATGCTCTTCCAGTGACTTTTGACAATCCAGGTGGCGCAACAAGCTTCCATATACCTTTAGAAGTTCTGGAAAGGAATAAAACAGTTTTCAGCAGACTGTCACTCGGAAAGGCGGAAGTTCGAAAGGGGAACCGTGTCAAATCCCGCTTGACTTAAATTCACTTACAGCTGAAGTTGCGCTTTTAAAAAAAAGAATTCTTTCGGAATCTTGTTTTTCATATTTTTTTACACTTTTGGATTCATGTCGCTCTTATGTTAGGCAACAGATCATGACGTGAGATTTTAACGAAAAGCTAAACAATTTCAATGTTTGAAAATACATTACGTTTTACTCTGACGCGTTTTAGTGAAAAAGCTGGAAAATACATTACTTGATTTCAAAAATACCAAATATTTTCAACACATGTTTTCAATGACAAATTTCTAAGTGCTTCAAAGGAAAAAAACTTAAATGTGGATAATTGTGTGATTAATATGTTTGACAGAAATTTTGACAGTGATATTTTTCAATAGATTAAAGAATTGCAGTAATTACACGGAATTAAAAAGTTTTCTATCATTTACAAGATTCGGAGTACTTAACATTGGTGTATTTGAACATAAAATTATTTTTAATTTGAAAAGATGCGGAAAATTCTTTATGAAGTAATGCTCTATATCATCATATACATTGATACTGAATACGAAACTGAGATTAGATCCAAATAAATCCCCAGAAATCTTCAAGGCCAACAACAGATTTGAAAATCCGAATTATGAATATAGCAGTTCTGTTAAGAAGTTCCCGTTTCGAATACATTAAAAGCTCAAACTTGAAGAAATCATGTTTTCTTTTCCTTACGTTTCAGGTATGTTGTATTTCTTCTTTAAAGTAATATTGCTCATTTGTTCTTTTCTTTGATTCTGTGAAATGTGGAACCATTCTATCAATTATATAGTTATATATTACTGAGACGTTATTATTCTGTCAATTCTGTTGCTGTATTTATTATTTGCCTATTTAAAGAAAAAATCTAACACCATATTAGAAATACATCTGTTTTGCTATAAAAAGAAATTTTATATGAAATTAAGCACGAACATTATTGAATACGTTTTACTGAAAAAAAGTCTTAACCAACTTCAGAGAGAAAACGCTAATTAATTCATACCGTATGAATACATTTTTTATCTATCTTTCTTTGTTTCTTTCTTTTTTTCCCCATCCATAACTATTCATGGGGTAAACCGATTTATTTTAATACATATATTGTGATCTACTTAGGTTTCCCATCTTCGTTAAACAATATCTATTCAATAGAAAAAGTTGTGTGTGTGTGAGGGGGGAAGAATCAATGATTTTCGTGCAAAAGTGAAAGGCTTACTATGGTATTTCTGTATTAATCAGGTGATTAATTACCAAATTCATTGATTGAAAGAATTGGTTACCATAAAACTGTAATGCATAATGAAAGATGGAAACATGTCAAATGATGACGACTCTGAAACGAGCAAAAAAAATATCTTTTCACTGATGGTACTTTCGTCTTAATTTTATTGGATAGCTCGAGAAGACTTCATATAAATTTAGATTTTATAAATTTTTCACACATATATTCGTTGACTTAATCAGCATGATTATAATTAATAATAATATTTAAAGTACGTTGTGATCAAACAATTTACTTATATCTAGCTGTCTAAAAATCGGAGCACGATAAATATAAATACCCTGTTTACACATTATTTGCATTAAAGCTTTTAATTTAACTTGCTGAGAATAATGTGGGGATTTTCCATTTTTGTATAGTGTCATCTAGTAATTTTAAAATCTTCAAAATTTTTAATTTGGTTAGAGTAAAATGTATTTCCTCTTGTTAGCTTACTAAGAATTTTTTCGTGTAAATAAACCTTAATTTTAATTATAGTAATAAATAATAATTTTATTGAAAAAATTTCCAAAAGTTTTGATTTTTATTTCAGATTTATTCAATATCGCCTGTGTAACATTCATGACCTTTAGATGGAATCAATAATTGAATAAAAATTCCATTGAAAAAAGAAAGTTAAAAAATTAACTTTTGAAGTTTCTAAATTAAAAGGTTTTTTTTTTAAAGAATAGTTTTCAATTTCATTCTATATACGGCAGTTATGTTCTAAATAGGAGATAACTCGATCGGACGGCAGAATACGATTTTCCCATGTCAATTGCTTCTCTAAAAGAACAAATTTATAGTACAATTTGTTGTTTTCGTTAAGGTTGGTTCGTTTAATGTTTATTATAGGAAAGGAATGTGGAGCAAAGTGAAATATTGAAATATCCACCTATGATGAATCTCCACCTATCTGGTAATATTTTAACTTTGTGTGTAACACATGAAATGTATTCCAGGCAGGAACAAATTTGCATTGAAAATCAAAGAATATGATAATGCAAGGAGTTCTCAAAAAATGTTAATATTTTTTTGCAAGTCAAATATTATTTTTGTTATTATAAAATGTAAGTTCCTGTTGTTAACATTTTAAATATTTATTGAGACTTATATACTTTATTGAGACAAATATTCTCTGCAGTACTTATTTATTTAACATTAATCTAATTTATATTTTAAATACCGTGTACGACTACTCAAGTGCATACGGGGCAAAGTGAAATAGTACATTTGGTTTACTTATTCAATTCTTTAATACGTATGTGATTCTTAAATCACTTACGTATTCTATTATTAATTGATTCATCACTCGTCCATTTAATAAATCTCTTATGTATTCATTCATTCATTCATTCATTTTTCTAATATATTTATTTATTCGTTTTTTCTGATATTTATGCATTTATTTATTTATTTTCTCAATCATTTCATTTAAAATATGTTTAACTGATAAAAAAGAACATTTTTATTCAAAAATATATTACTTTTCACTTTGCCCCATTGGAAAATAGTTAACAATTACCACTCCTTATTTTTGAAGGTAAGAATTTACTTCCGAAAATAAGAAAAAATGTTTACATGCAGTGTTTAATATAAAACATATTGTTCTTTCTTTATGTATTGTAGTTTTCAAAACAAATTTCCCATATGTCCATTTTGAAAAAGGTATCTTAACTATTTCATTTTGTCCTACATTATTCTATATTTGCCAAGAATAAGAAGCAGTTAGTCTGTAACTAAAAGAACTCACTTTTCTGTATTGAAATACACATTTCATAATATTTTGTTGTTCATAAGGATTTTTGGATTTAAATTGTTTGAACTATAATCAATTTCCTTAGTTTTTGGCATCATTGAAAGTTAAAGAATAACTTCTCTTTGAAACTGAAAATCTTAAGTTATTTATAAACCAATAATAAAATGTATTCTCCCAAAGTAAATTTTTACCACTGTCAAGTTTTTAGTAGTAGGGGAATGTGGGGCAAATTGAAATGGTGAAATATTGACTTGGTTTTTATCACCGATTATCTAGTAATATTTAAAATACGTGTAGTCTATTCCAGTCAAGAAAAAATTACATCTGAAAACCAAAGAACATGATAATACAAGCAATTTTCCAAAATTGATACTCATATTGTATTATTTTGCTGTAAGTCAAAAGTTATTTTTGGTATTATTAAATGATAAAGTTATTGTTATTAAGATTTGAAATATCGTCTGAGTCCTACTATTATTCAGGGCAGTATTTATTTGTTTAATATTATGCTTATTTGTATTTTAAATGCTTTGTACAGTTAGTCAAGTCCCTGCGTGGCAAAGTGAATAAATTTATTTTATTTACTTATTCAGTCTTTTGCCAAATCTACTTATGTATTCATTTATTAATTAGGTCATTTACATTTCTTTTTTTAAATTCCCTTATTAATTCATTCATTCACTCATTTTCATATCCGTTTACTATTTTATTCACTCATATATTTATTTATTTTTTTTTCAACAATTAACTTATTTGTTTATTTATGAATTCGTTTATTGTTTTGTTTTCGTTTCATTCATTATCTCGTTCTTTTATTTACTAAGTTATTTGATTAAAAATGTCTTTAAGGATCGAATAGAAAATGTTTTATTTTTTACTTTGCCTTATGGAAAAAAAAGAGAGAAAAAGTTCCACCCTTTTTCGGAAATACAAATTTGTTGCCAAAAACAAAAAATAATGTTTTAATGCAAGTTGTGCTGCAAAACACATTGCTCTTTCTTTGTGAACCGTAATTTTCAGAAGAAATTTCCATTTTGTTCATTTCGAAAAAAAGTTGTCTTAACTATTTCACATTTCTTCACATACCTCCGGTGCATTGATAGCATGTAAGAAAAGATATTGGTAAAATTAAAGAGCAAACCTGATTAAATTAACTACAAATTCTCTCTCTTCTGTTTTTTTTTTTTTTTTTTTACTTTTAAAAATAGCACAATTGAATCATGATAAATTTGAACCTGTAAGTATCAAAATTTCATTATTTGATTCCACGTGAACAATTGCTTTTTTGTTTCTATTTTCCCAAAAAAGAGCATACTAGTAATTTTAACTGCTCTAACGACTCGAAGTTCATATTGGATACGGATTTTTATTAGTTTACCGTCTGCGCGTTCTTGTCTTGCGCGGTATTGTCTTTTTGTAATGGCAACAGCAAAAAGAAATAATACAGAACAGTTTAGTTGTTGTGGTGGAATGGGAATGATGGGTTTTTCACGCCCCCTATGTTGGCAGATAACGTAATTTATACTGTTTACATAATTATGCAATTAAAAATCTTATTTTATAAAAAAATAAGAAGAATTTGCTTTATTTAGTGAATTACAGAATTGTATTTATTTATTTATTGAATTTTTTAAAGTGAAAAGGAAAAAAAACACATAGGAACGGCAATAACTCATACAATGAAAATTATTTTGTTTATTATTAACATCAATTTTTGTTAATCAATGGTTATTTGAAGTTTATTTTGGTGACTAATCATCTCTATCTCTATAATATCTCTGCATCTATAATATTTTAAAGCACATAACCAATTTAAAGTAGATTTTTACTTATTACCAAAGTTAATACTGTATGGCATTCTAACTAGATTTCACTTCTGTCTTTTTTCACTTTTTGTCGTAAAAACTAATATCGAGCCATTTTGTTATTACCTAACTCTCCATTATATTTTAGTTGTATATCATTCAGTAGGTTCTGTTAAACATTTTATTGAATAAGATCATGATCATACAACACTCGTAAACGCATCAAGTAAGATTTGATGAACAAAATATTGCGTGCATGATGAATAGAGGTGAAAAATATCGTTTAAGATAAAATGTTAGTTTTTACACTTGAAAAAAAATCCTTGCAATTTTTTAGCAAAACTGATGCCGTCATATTTTGCTGTCATCCGAGGATAGCTTTTCTCGGATACATTTACATACATGAACTCACATTTCTTAGCATTGAAAAAGGGGTTCCTTGAACTCCAAAATACGTATCTGCATTAAATTTGCTAACTTGCGCTTTATCTCCGTAGTTTACTAGTGTTACTAAATTTAAAACAAAATAACATTTTCACTCATATTGAGATAAATAGAAAAAAATATAAGAACTAATAGATACAGAGATACATATATAAAGAGATAAAGTGATAGATATAGAAATAGATGGATAGATAGATATAGAAATTGATAGATAGATAGATCTATCTATTGATAGATATATAGATAGATACATATATAGAGATATACATAGGCAGATTCAGTGATAGATTAACGTGCGAGTAGATGGATAGAAACGGAAAAAGATTTCTTGAAACTAATAAGAAGAAAGAAATTGATAAAGATAGATAGATAGATAGATAAATACAAATATAAACATAGACAGATTCATAGATAGATTTACATCAATGGATAGATACAGAAAACGTTTTATTGATGCTAATAAGAAGATCTAGATTGATAAAGATAGATAAATATAAAAATGTGTTAACAGATAAATAGAAAAAAAGGTACAGTAATAGACATAGGCACAGGCAGATACATATATAGATTTACATCTATGGATAGATACAAACAAAGTTTTCTTAAAACTAATAAGAAGATATAGATTGATAAAGAGAGATAGATAAATATTTAAATAGATGGATACAGAAATAACGTAGATTGACAGACCGATATAAATTGATAGATAGATAGATAGATAATAGACATAGGTAGACGAAGATATAGAAAGATTAGACAGATGTAAACAGACTCACTGATATATAGAAACAGATTGAAATAATTTTAATACCTCCTCAAAATTAGTCTATGCAGCCGCTATAAAAAGTGAATTACATCAAAAGTAAATTTCGCAAAAAAAAAAAAAAAAAAAAAAAAAAAAAAAAAACAACGACACATTTAACCGCCCAGGATGGCTTGTAAAAAAATACGAGGTGATATGTACAGTTGAGGCAAGCCTAACCTGGCAGCATTGTGAAGGCTACGTAGATCCTGATCATGGCAGCGACGCTTAGGTTTGCCCCAAGTATAGAGATCCGTGATGCTTCTTGGTAAAGTGGTTAGGCCTAGAAACATAAAATTTGGTTTTTCAGATGTAGTTTTTGTCAACAATGTGCACCATATCACCCGTTTTGCGATTCTTTAAAAAAGTTAGTTAATGTTTTATGTGATTTTTAGAACTTTTCATCAATAGAATTGGAACACATTGTTGTTATATTGCTTCTTCTAATTGTTAAGCATCTGTAAAAATAAAAGTTTCTCCGAGAATTCAGTTCAGGGTAAGAAATAAATATCCATTGTTGTAAATTACGTCAGGTATTTAGGCAAGTAACAACTTTGAAAAATATTTTCACTCCCATGGAAATATATAAATAAATATTAAAATAGATAAGTACAGAGGGATAGGTATGCGTAGATGCACAGTTAGGGGAGGGTGGCCAAAAGCGGGTAGGTCGCCTAAGGCGGGTAGGCCCTCGTATGCCCCCCTCCCATGGTGTGTAAGCGGCGATACGTATGTCGTGTTTGCATGAACACCCCCCGAGTATCAATCAGTCCCAGCAAAGCGGCATGGCGCAACCAGGCTTTAAAAAAAAAGATAAATTTCTTTTAAAAAAAATGAAGTTTTGTAACTTGTGATTAGTTGAAGTCCAGTTTATTTTCTTGATTGTCAATAATACTACGTTATTTTGACACCATCCACTTGTAAACTACGATGGTCATTTCGTTTGTTTCTTTTTTTAAATTTAAGGTTGTAATTATTTATACATATAATAAAATAAGATGTTTGTGTGTGTGTTTGGCGCGCTTCCCGGGAAAACGGTAAGGCCCAGAAATATGAAATTTGGTATACAGGTGCGGTTTTTGCTGAAGATGTGCACCTTGGGCTTCGATTTTTGATACTTTATTTAGAAAAAAAGTTATTTAATGTTTTATGTATTTTTTGCACTTCTTAGTACTTTTTACCTCACAGACCCCGAACCAATCGCACCACACAAATATTTTTTTTACTATAGTGTAGGAAATTTAATTTTAAATGTGATGAATGAAAAAATTTTGAAGATAGAGCATTTTTTGTATTTTTTATAGATTTTTGAAAAAACCTTTAATTTGCATTTTTTCTTGGGTTTTATTTTTTTCTAATATCATCTTGAGAGAAGTATCAAAGCCTCATTTCTAAAATTTAAGTTGGTAATAGTAAAAACCGCCCTCTTCAGAAGAAAAAAGTTCTTAAAAATATGCAATAGTTTTTTTTGTACAATTTTTTTAATGCTGAACACATCATGTCTTTCCACGCATCGGTCGAAAAAAGCTTGGATTTCGATGGAAACTTAATCGCAAACAATGTTAATCTTTTTTTTTTTACTATATAGCTTACTTCTATATTTTATGACGTGATGACCATGTGTTTTTCCGGCAGCGCTTGCTTTTTTTCTTCTTTCCATTTTTTTTTTTAACTTTCTTCTATATCTAATATATAGAAGAAAGTATTGGATTCGTGCAAATTTTCGAATTTCGAATTTTGAGGGATTCGAACGTTTTGAGGTGTGCTGAGTCCATTTCGACTATTTTTGGAAAATGTCTGTCTGTCTGTGTATGTGTATGTGTGTGTGTGTGTCACGTCTGTGTGTGACCAGTTTTTTGTGGCCGCTCTACAACAAAAACTACCGCAGGAAATCGAACGAAATTTGGTACACATATGTGCCCTTATGTGAAATTTTGCCCATTGGTTTTTGGCGCGAATTCCTCCAAGAGGGTGGAGCATTGGGACGTTTTTTGAGTTACGCGGGCTAGCTATTCCTCAGGAAGTAACTGGCGGAATCAAACAAAATTTGGTCCATAGGTTGCCATTAATAGGAACAGGTGCTGATTCAATTTTGGTGTCAATAACTCAACCGGGGGTTGAGCTATAGAACGTTTTTTGTCGTCAATTGTGACTGCTGTATCTCAAGAAATAATGAACGGAATGAAAGAAAAATTTATCGGCAAGTAGCCCTTAGTGGGTATAGGAGCTGATTTTATTTTGGTGTCAACAGCTAAAAAGGGGGTGGCGCAATTGCCCGTTCTTTTTTTCCATTGTGAGTGCCCTATCTCAAGAAGTAATGCTACGTTCTGGTTGAAATTTGGAATATATGTGAATCCATATGTAAACAGACTTTGGTTCAATTTTGACGCCAATCGCTCCCAGAAGTGTTGATTTTTTTTTTTTTTTTTTTTTTTTTTTTGCGAATAGAAATAGCTTTATTAATGCAACAATAGGAAAGATAAATCGTAATAGATTGTCGTCTGCGTATTTGTCGTGATTTTAATTGTATGGAAATGACCGGAAATATTATCTCAATGATTTAAAAATTTTAACTGTTGCCATCTTATGTTTGTTAACAAATAAAATATTTGTAATTAATTCAAGCAAGGCTTTTAAAATAACTTTCAATTTTCGCTCTTTGCTTTGCTTTTGTAATAATTCAGACATTGGGATGGTCGTCAAGTTTTTGCATGTGTAATTTTGTTTTTGTTGGGAATATTGCTTCCTTGTTAAGCATGGGGAGGGATTAGAATTATAAGAAAGATATAGAAGAAAGTTTCGTGATGGCCACAACATACTAGTTTTTTTAAGGATTGCATTTATTTCTTTTTCCATTCCCCCCCCCCCCCCATCTGGACGTTTTGGCATATCTCTATACTAAGTTACATTTCATAGTTGTGCGCATTTAATTCAATAAAAACAGCGAGGTTTTTTTTCTTTGTCAAACGCTACTTTTTTCACACTATGGGAAATTTTGGAGTTATATATTTTTTTCTTGCTCTACTTAAATTTAAAAAAAAAAGGTTTTTTTTTTGAGTGATCTTTGTTTTAATTAGGGAGGTAGATAGCCGCCGAAGGCGGCAATCTTGGCGTAAAAATGTGAATGGCACAAAAAAAAGGATAGAGATGGCTTGATTAATACTGCGGCCAAATTTATTTTAACGGCCGCCGAAGGCGGCGAACTTGAAGTAAAAAGGTATATGACAAGTAAGCCAAACAGTCGCCGAAGGTGGCTGCTTACATAGAAAGGCGAATGGCGTAAGAAGGCGAAACAGCTGGTCGCCGCAGGTGACTAGTTGAATAATAAACATGCCTTTAGGCAAAGCGGGTATTGGATTTAATCATATATTTATTTATAATTTCTTGGTTCGTGTACTGACTTCGATTTCAATAAGATAAGTATGCCTGTTAAAAGTTATTTTTTACGATGGCAACTAATTAGTCTATTAATTTAATCAGTTATTTCTTTACGTTTTATAAACAAAAGAGCTGTCTTTTAATTGGATAAGTACAACTTTTTTTATATATTTTTTTTATAATGGCAGGTAGCTAGCCAATTATTTTATAACTTCATATTTGATTGGCAATTGCACCAAATCACAATTAGTTAAGCTTATCCGCTTTTCGATCTCTGGTAGGGCAAAGCGGGTTTTTAAATGTTTGTTATGTTTGACAATAAATAAATATTGGGTTTAAAATAATAAAAAAATCATTTTTTATTTTGAAGTTAAAGAACCCTGTTAGGAAATAAACCGTAATTGTGATAAAAGTCCAAAAACTGCAAGTCGCGAGCGTTCTTTGAAAACCTACCCGCTTTGGGTCACCTTCTTCTATAGATAAACATTTCTTGAAATAAATAGAATATATATATTGATAAATATGGAGAGGTGTAGGTAAATATAGAGATGGTTGCACAGATAGATAGACATATACATAGAGATACGTAGCTACTGAAATCAATAAATAATGTATATTTTTCATAACTAAATTCAAAAATATATTATTTTGGTTTAAATAGTTTTAGAACTACAGTCGAAAAAATAAGCAACAGCCAAATTAGGAAATTTTTGCCAAGAATGGTAATGTCGTAAAAGCGAATTGTGCGAAAAGGCGAACCATCCACCCAACGAAGACGTTAGTTAATATATAAAAGCTAGAAAATCGCCCGTCAAGATATGACGGCTGAAAACTACTTCTAAATTTGAACGAAGCAATTGCATGTTTGGTGATATTTTGATTGTTGAAATTTCAACCCTCATTCTAGTGTATTAGCCCTAAACACCAGTAGATAGGGTTCATTGGGGACCACTTTTTCGTTTCTGCAACACCGTGAAATGACAGTCTTACCAGTAAAACAGATAAGTTACCAGATCCAGTTCAGCCTTGTCGAACTAAAGCATTTCCCTGCATATCAAACATTACAAAACATAGTATGAAACTATCATGCCGTGGCGCGAGTTTTATTGTTGATGACGTCAGGAGCGTTACTCGATCATTGGCTGTTATATATAATGAAGATAGTGCTTCAAATCGTCAAAACTTTCTTTCAAATTAAATCTTTTTTTTCCGTCATTTTTCTTTGTAATTAAGCATAAACTGCTTGTTATCCAGAACAGAAAGGAAATAAAAAGGTTATCTCGTTTTATTTTCAGAAAAAATATTCAAAGCTTAACTTTTTGTGTCTGGTTAAATTTCGGATAAATCTTTTTTTTTCCTCTTAAATTTATAATCCTCATTAAACTAAATATGTTAATTAGATCTATAATTGATTTTTGCAATAGAATAAAATGAATCTTTAAAGTAATCTAAGTACTTATTACTTTTCATTTTGTTATTTATCTTATTTGATTTTGGTTTTTGTACCTATTTTTGTTAAAGACCGATAATTATACTCAATTCATATAGCTAAGTCTCTTGCAATCATAAAAATGTTTCTATTGTTAGCTAAAAAACGTTTTAAATTCATTGTTCTCATGCGTAACAATTCTAGAAAATACCATAAATACCTTTTAGATTCTCCATCATTAACAAAAAAAAATTGTCAAGATATTTACATTCGACATAATTCCTTAATGCGGTCAGGGGTATTTGTTTTTATTTGATTATTAGAAATGAAAACTATTTACTAAATACGCCTACAAAAAATGTACATTTATGCACATCAACATTATGATTATTTCTAAAAATATGTTGGCAGCACTGATAATGAAGCTAATAAGGAATGGTTTAGTATTCTGAATGAGAAAAAACAAACACAAACAACTACTTCTGAATCTACTACTAATCGTCTGCTGTTATGTATTTTTCTAAATTTAGTATTGTTAAATACATTATATGCATTTACCAAAAAATTTTATTTTAACATTTAGGTTCAATAGGTTCTATGTGATTAACGATTTAAAAACATATAGTTTCTGTATACTGTTCTGTTACGCTTTAGTTGGTACAACGAAAACAATTATTTATTACGTCCATAAATATAAGCCTTTATGTGCATCATCATAACCTTAAATCATATATGCTTTGGAAATATTTACAACACTAATACTGACAAAATTTTGCCTTTTCATAACCTAAAACGCTTTTTTTGCCATGAGTAGTTGATTTTGTGAGCTATCTTTGCCAATTTAAACTTAAATTTCGTCTTAGTACAAATTAAAATGTTTGTTCCTATTATATCGTTATTTCTATTATACCTGTGTCCAACCGAAGCAAGAAAAAAATCAGAAAAACCCATGTTTACTTACTAATTTGTTACTACACACAATCTAATCAATACAGGGTGTAATTAGGGTATATTGGAACTAGGTCTTATTACTTTTATACAAATCAGTTTATTAATATTACTTTTGCTCAAGACTATTTTTGAAAATCTCAGTGCCGGACTAGAACGTGAAAAAGATTTTTTTTTAAACATTAAATTTATTACAGGACTTAAAAAAGTTGAAACAGGTAACTTTGCACCCAATACCGCGATTTACTTTAAATTTATCAGTGAATTGATTTATTTCGTAAAATATGCCTTTAATATCGAACAAAACAGAAAATAGCTATAACTTAAAATTCTTCACACTCTTCCATTTCTGTTTAACACTAGAACGACTGACATTTTCTGTATACCTAGAAGACTGAAGGGGTAAGTGTGGCCCCTACCCATTTTTGGGGTGAATTATTTTAAAAATTCTTCCTGAGTGTGTCCACATGCCCAATGCACCTTCTTTCATGACTAAATAAAAACTTAGTATGCAATTATTTGTAGTGTTTCTCTCTATACTGGCCAAAAGCTTGGATCAGTTTTTCTTTTCAAGAGCAATGGCTACCATTAGGCTGGTAAGCAGTTAGTACTGTTTATAGCATTTGGGTATCCAACTGGCTGTATAAAGCGAAAGTTACAGGTTAAACTAGAGAGAAGGGCCTTTTTTTATGCTAGAACAATTAGGAGAAACGAAAAAAAATTTTTTTTTAATTGTAAAAAAGCTTAGGGGCCACTGTGGCCCCTCCCGTCTTTCTAGGTATAAGGATCAATATTTACAGTACTATGAGGCGTATGATAGAATGATTAAACAAGCATTCAAATAGTGTCATATAATGAAAAGTCAGGAAGTTACATTACGTTCCGTTAGACATTATCCGAGTTATTAAACAACAAACTATGCGAGGGGCCACACAGGCCCCTCCGTCTTTCTAGTGTTAAATTTAGCAATAAACCAGACAATAATTTGGCAATTACGTGTCAAGTACTGGCTTTCTAGCACTGAATCGTTTCTAGTTTATCGGTGTAGAGATGTGAATTTACATAATGATCAAGAGGCGTCAATTTGTGCGAGCAAATTAGTCAGGGCCATTTCGTGAAATTAATTTCGCCAAATGTTTCTTCCAGAAAATCAACTACGTCGCGCCCAACCTCGGTGGCCACAAGTCCGAAATCATATTAAAATATTGCCATAACGTTATCTGTCAAATAAATTTTATGAATGTTGAAAAAAATTTTTTTGTGCATTACTTCAATTTTAAGTTTTTAACCCCTGAAAAAAATACCAGGTATATATGTACATTTGCGATATTTCGCATTATTCATCATCCCCCCCCCCCCAAAAAAAAAGCTTCCGATTTCACATTCTACAGTAACCTGTCACAATAAATTTATGTTAGCAATTTCAAGCCGCACGCTTGCGTGCCAACGTTACTAACTCTGTATACGAAATTCGCACATATTTCAACTTGAGGACTACTTTTGATGTGGTTTCGTGCTATGTTTTGAAAACCACTTTATTATGCTACAGCGTAAACATTTGCGCTTTAATATTACAGCCAGTTTTCAGTTGGCTACATTCATTTATTACTTCATATTGAACAAAATGTTTTTCGAAGGAACGATTAAAATTTCCTTATGTATCGGTATGTATGTTCATGAAAGTTAAAAGTAAATGTTTTGTATTTTATGCTATAAACACAGCATAAAATATAGAATAGCAATTTCTCCTTCTTAAAATAACAAATATACCTACCCTTTTTACGTATTTAGATTCATTTTGTTATAGTACGCTCAAGATGTGCTAAAGCTTATTTCATTTGATTTTTTTTTCTAAAACAAAGCTGATATTAGAAGTGCTGCCAACTACAAATTAGTTTTAATTAAAGTTACCCTGTTTGATCTACACAGAATTCGTAGAGAAGAATACATATGTTGGATTAAATGTATGTTTTTGCCTACTTTCCCATAAAATAAAAAAGACGAAAAAGCATAAAGGAAGGCCTAATGCATCTTTAATCTATCGCTAAAAACAAAACAAAATGGCAAAATTAATTAAATAAATATCTAAAAATTAAAAATTAGAAAGTAGGGTTTAGAAATTTGAAAAATGTGTGTTTGTTGGTCTGTCTGTCAGCCCCTCCCCACGCAAATAACTTTTGAGTGAATAGTGCAATTTCGACAAACATTTTTTGGTTGAAATATCTCAGCGAGGAGTCCTCTTTACGCATGTGTTTTGAATTCTACTGAAACCATAGTGCAAGGTTCCTCCAACAATTCGAGTTTTTAAAACAATGATGCTACACATTTTTTTAAACCTGGTAACCTTACACCTTTTTACGGTGTAAAAACAACGCGAAAAAATATTTTTGACACAAAAAGATTGGGGGGAAAGTGCAGGGTCTGAACATATTCTTAATGTTTGATTTAAAGAAATACAGGGAAAAAAAACAAGTTTTTTTTAAAGATTGAAATACCATATCTCGTAAACATTGAGGCAAGTCAGTAATAAAAAATGAAATGAGTTCAAAGACTAAATCTATTTTCCAGGGCTACGGAGCCGAAGACAAAATAATCAACTCTCAACTCCGAACCCTAGAGTTTTATAGCCGTAGACTCCCGCTCCTTCCTGATGGGCTCAAATTTCTGCCAGTAACATATCTTGCAAAAAACAGAATTGTTTTCCGCTAAAAATCAGTGAACTAGGGGCGTGTTTACAGTAAATGCTGTATGAGATAGCACATTGTGTGAGACTTTTATATTTCAATACTTACCGGTCTCGCCTTGTACGTTTCCCTTAGAGGTGTTTCCACAGGGTGCTAAAACCTTCATTCATTTGGGAATTTTTCAGCAATAAATGATCAGTTTTTCTTTTCTTTTTCAATTATTTTCTTACATTAATGTTCTACTCACGTGTGTAAAGTTTTGTTGTTAATGCTGGCAACTCCTTCTATGTGCAAAGATTTGTTTTTGTGATCGAGTTTTATGAAAAGCTGCAATGACTAAAGTTTTTGAATACGTAATTTATATCGGTCTAAACAGGGGGACTTAAACATTATATTGCATCCTATTATCAGCTAGAAACAAATTTAAGAGAACACACAGTTGAATTTGAAGTTGATAGCGCATTTTTGAAGCACAATCACATAGTTATACCGCAAGGTTACATTAAGCAACACTTAAATACCTATTGGTTTAACATTTTTGTAAACTTTTTTGCGAAAAGTAAATGATATACGATTTTTTTAATTCGTTCAAACAAATGTTTTTAATTGAGTGATGTGTAATAACGGTGATTTTAGCTATCGGTAACTTAATTTCAATAACTTCATTCAGTTAACACGGAAAGAGCTGAGATTTTTCGCATGTAGTATTGTGTGCAAAAAGTCATCTAATGCAGACTGTCAGTGATTGATCACTTAAGCTCAGTTTCGTTTTTAAAAAATTATAACATCGTTAAAAAATACTTACAGTAAAAACAATTTAATTCATAGTATATATTTATATTTTGTAAAAACTCACTCAGGAGAACATTTTCGGTTCTTCGGTGGATTTTAAGGTGAATGAAATAAAAAATGCCCACCAACACAAGGGATGAACATCTACCAAACACCCACAAACGAACGATTTTCAAGTCATTTTCTTTCAAGGAATGTATTGAAGAAAGATACTACTGCCAATTCATTTAAAAATTTTGAAACAAAAAACTTTTTTTTTTTTGTACATAAAATTCCGAGCTGAATAAATTTTCGAGGTGCTCATTGACGGTGAAACGAGAGAATCACTAACTAGTCACTATACCCAGTGAAAAACAACAACATTTAATACATGATAGGGTTTTCAAACGATCAAAATGTTGACTTTACATGAAAACAAGAAAACAACATTTTAAAAGTATACAATAACTATGCAAACTGCGATGTTTCGAAATTTTTTTAGAACAATTTTTGCAACACGATTTTTTTTTTTTTTTTTTTGGACACAGAACTCACTAGAGTGAGTTCTGTATTTCGGTTTTATGCCAAAGAAGAAGTGGGAAAAAACCTAAAACAAACCAATAAAAATATAAAAGATCGGTTTTGATAATTTTTGAAATTCTTTAGGGAGAAATACCACCCAGGACTCTCTCGACTTGGTCTAACTGTTCATGATTTTAAGCTTTGCCCCCCTCTGGCCCCTCAGAAGAGTGTCAATGGTAATATAATGCTCCCTGCCCTTCAAAATAAAAATAATGGCAATGAAACTGTTGAAAAATTAAAAAAAATGGGACTTCATTTCCAAAACGTGGGACGTATAGGGGGAAAACGCTGGTCATACTTGGATTTAGGCGCTCATTTTATAGCAAGAATTATGTCAAAATCATTTTAAAGGTTTTTTTTTGTCACTTTATGTTATTTTTAATTCTTATAAATCAGTTTTAAACGAATCTGTTTAACTTAGTAATCATTTTCATAACTCTAAACTAGCCTTTCAGGTTATTAATTGCAAAAAGGGCATAAGTCCAAATTAAAAAAAAAAAAGAAGTTGCGCAGATTTTAGAGTGTAAAAACATGCTCATAGGTTTGAAGGAGCAAAAAAATAATAATAAGGTTTATAGGCTTGAGAAATAAAAAAAGTAAAAAAAAAATACATAGGTTCGAAAAATCAAAACGTAAAAAAGATTTAAAAAAAAAGAAATCGCACTGGTATTTTGGACTTGAGGGCGGGAAAAAAATTCTTGTAGACTTTAGTATTTTCATAAATAAAATAAACTCTTTTTATTGAATCCTGAAAACTTTCATTAATTGGACTTTTGTCCTTTCTGAAATAATCGATTCATCTATCTTCCTCACTCAGATCAACAAGTTGAATTAGTTTGCAGTTTTTTTCAATGACATCACAGCGCGCAGGTGTAAAGTGGGTGTCTTACTCCGGACGGCACTCTCGTAAAACGGAAAATACTTAACTCTTTACATAAGTTTTGACAAAAAAGAGGCTACATGTGCGTGAATTCAACAAACTATTCTGAATTCTTAAGCGAGGTGACTAATTTCCCCCAAAACTTGGGCACCACGCTAGAACTACTTTCTTCGTTTGGTCTCAGCTTATCGGTGTGTATTAAATAAATAAATTTTGCATTTATTCATACATAAGTAAAATAATATTAAAATGACAGACATACTAAAATGGTTTCTTTTTAATTTTTTTTTCTTCGTAAAAAATTGCATCTGGCACGATAATGGCAACAACAAAAATGTCTGGCAATATTAAATTCATGTTTCTAAAAGTGTTTAGAATTTAGTGAAAAAGAAAAGATTCATACTAAAATGATTTTAAAATCCATATTTTTACCTCTAAAGATGTGATGCGCACTATTAAACGTACAGTTTACCAACCGTCAGACAGCCCGCACGCTAATCGAAACGCCACAGGAAAAGATATATTAAACAACCAGCTTTTCTAAAATTCTTGTTTTTTCGATGTTGCTAGCTCTTGTACTATTAGTTATTAAAAGACTTTGAATAGCCTGGTATTGCATTGTAAAAGTGCTTAATTGAAATTCAATTTGTAATAAATGTTTATGTTGGTTAATCAGTCAATTACAATGAATAAATACAATGAAATTGTAAAGAACGTAGTAAATTATAAGATAAATAAATACCTTTGTGCTGAATAGTAAAGTCAGAACAAACAACGTAAGTAGAAGCACAAATTTGTGCTTCTACTTACGTTGTTTGTTCTGACTTAACGTAGTAAATTGTTTCCGTCTAAATATGGATCTATTTCGATTTGATTCGATTTGATTTGAAAGAGCCAATTTCAGTGCAAACTCAAAGTAAGGAATGCACGAATAAAAGTTTTTGTATGAAAGTAAACGTTTGTTGTAAGGCTTCTGAAACCTTACAAAAATCGTTTTGTGACCCCCTTACAGGGCATGACTTAAAGTCCCAGACGCATAAAAGAGAGAGATCACGTGGTTCTTTTACTTTCTGATGCTCCTTAAAGCAACCGTTTACTTTCAAGCCAGATTTTTAATAGGGCATTATCCGAAGTTGCGAAAATTGTATTTTTTTGTTTTTCCAGGGTTTGTCACCATGCGCTATCTCTAATTTCTATAGTCTTTACTTATAATAAAGCTGAAAGTTTGTGTCTTTGGATCTGTGGATCTCTGCCTCTCTGGATGTCTGTTACGCTCATAGCATTTGGACCGTTCGGCCGATTTTATAATTTTTAGCCAAAAATTAGTTCCTACCATAGGAGTATGCACCTCGAAGCCATTTTTTGAAAATTCGATTTGGTTTTTTCTCTATTCCAATTTTAAGAACATTTCACCGAGCAAATTATCATAACGTAAACGAACAAACTGCCATAACTTGGACGAGCAAACTACCATATGCGACCATGGGCGAGCAAATTACATAGCAAATTGGCAATAAATTCATCATTCATTTATTGCAAATATACAGACGAACCAAATGACCTTTCAATTTTCTACTACGGGCAAAGCCGTGCGGGCACCACTAATAGAAAATAAAAACACCTCTCACAAAAAGTAACTTAATTGCACGCATTATTAAAGCAAAAAAATAATCAGTTCACATGCCACGAAAATAATCTGTAAGACTAACTAAATATACACGAAGAAGGAAAAAAATATTTTTCTAAAGTAGGGCTTACAACAGGTATTTTTTTTTCTATTACACACCAATCATACTAGTAGGCGAAGTGAACGTTTAGAAATCAAAATTTGATGTTTTTTTTTTTTTAATCGAATCATGAATCTTTTTATAAAAAAAAAACATATGTACATAAATTTATTCATTTCGAGAAATCGGACAACCGTTGCTTAACTTTTTTTTTATACGCACTAAGTAAAATGAATTAAATAGCATTTTAGAACGAAGCAAAAATTTATATGAATAAAATGTGTTAGCGATACAACGTATCGATATTTTACATTGCATTGATAAAAAAAAAGTGTTTAGTGAAAAAGTTTTAAAATATTTTTGTAACTGTTTTTAATGTTTAGACTCTATGCACCTATATCTAATTTTTATCGTAATTATTTCATACTTCGAGACATAAGGCTCTGAATGAAAGTAAAGACAAGAAAAAAAAGTTTATTAAAAAAGGTCTAGTACAAGCAGTTTATATAGCTGTACTAGAGGTGAGTTTTTTTTTTTTTTTTTTTGCAAATCTCTAAAAATATAAACAAAGATTTTTGGCTGTTAACAATTAGGGTCTGGTGGGGGAAATTGGTCAATGGGGTAAAGTGGTCATAATTCAAATAAATGGCTATACCTTAGAAATAAATGTTCTAATGAATGTGAAAATTTTATTTTAGAGTAGTGAAGTTAGAAACTACATTTTGAATACAAAATTTTACAACTGGCAAAATTTTATTTGGTAAAAAAAATATTTTGTGTGATTATGAATTTTTTTAAAATATAAACATCTTTTTTAACTTCCTTGTGAAATTTTGTTTGTTAGAATTATGAACAGATTGACTGCGCAGGAAGCTTCCTACATGTCTCAAGAACTCATACTCATTAGCAGTTAGCTGAATCTATTTTGAATAATTTTTTAGAACAATTTTAGTAAGATGGGGTAAAGTGGTCATAATATTAGGCTTAACGAATATTGTTCTTTTAAAATCACTTAATCTTTAAGTATAAGGCAGATATAAATTAAATATTAATTTCACTTAATATGTATTGTTTTTGCCGTAAACAATGTTAAATATATGAGTATATGCGCATGCATACGCATATACTCGTGTAGGCACATATATATACGTATTCACATAAATGCACCAATAAACACGTATTTGGTATCTCGTAATATTTTTTTTTTATCTATTCAGATATACATTCGACTTTACACGTATATACCCGCTTATACTCGTACATATACGAACACTTATATACTCAGGTAGACACGTATATACACGTACGTGCTCAAGTAAACACTTCATACAAGCATACGAAATACAAGTATACAGGGTGAGTTTAAACTCTTGAGCAAATTATTAAAAGGTGTTAGAGAGGAGGATAAGAAGGAAGAATCATAAGAAACATATGGCCACAAACTCAACGCTGACGCGCTACATGCACGCAAAGACAGAAACTAATGAATGCAAAGCAGGTCACAAATTTATTACAAAAAAGACAATTTTACACAGAAGAAAATTTAACTTAAGAAAGTTTTAAAGTGATTGATTAAACTTGCGGCCAGCATCTGTAATACATGCGTCGCAATCACTCTGTTGCAATTACGAGACTGTTGAAAAACTTTCACCAGTCGCTGCGCCTTTGTTGCGATAATTGTATTAGAGCTACTACAGGCCTTACTTTTTAACAACTGTCTAAATATTTCGTAAGAATTAAAATGTTGGGTAAAATCATCTTTGTGTAACAAATTTGTGACCTGTTTTCATTCCATCGATTTCTGGCTTTGTGTGCATGTAGCGCGTCAACGACCATAAGTTCCTTATGATTCTTTGCTTCTTATCCTCCCCTTTCACACCACTTAGATTTTGCCCATGATCTTGGATTCACTATGTAAGCATACATGCATATTAGCGGATATACTCGTAGATATACGTGGATACATGTACTGGTGTTTACACGTCAATGTACGTTATACGTCTAACAAGTATAGAATCGTGTTTACACGTAAGCTTACGTATATACTCTTGCTTCCACATATATGTACGTGAGTAGACACGTACCAAACACGTGCTGGATATATCCACGAATTAACTCGTGTATACCCGTATATGTATGTAAGTACACTACGGGCCGTTAAAATTGCTACACCAAGAAGGAATAGTCTGAATGAAACAAAATTTTGCACACGTGATGGCAACATTGACACTAGAAAACGATTACGAAATGAAAGCAAAATGATCATTTATTACTGAAAAAAATCTCACATGAATGGAGGTTTAAGTACCCTGTTGCGCCACCTCTAGTTGGAATTTAAGAACCGATACGGTCGAGCATTGAGATACAGCAGTTTCGTACGATGTCTTACGTTTTCTCGTACCAGAGTTGCTGTAAACGCGCCACTAATTTGATCAAACTTACAGGCTGTCCAATTTACCGTCTCAAGTGATCCCAGATATGCTCAATTCGTGACAAGTCACAAATCGCCGACCAGAGCATCACGCAGACCAGAGAAAGTGATAATGCGGAAGAGGAAATCCCTTTACACCCTTGCTGTGTTTGACCGAGCATTGTCATGTTAAAAAATGGTTCCTGGGAGCCCCGTCGTGAGTGCTAACACGTATGAGTTAGATCGAATGAGTGACACGTTTACAGCAACTGTGGTACGAGATGACGCAGGATATCGTAGGAGACAGTTATGTCTCAATGCCCGATTGTTTCGCTTCAAGTACATCGTACATTCACGCTAGAGGTGGTTTAACAGGGTATTTAAACCTCCATTTATTCGAGATTTTTCCAACCATAAATGATCAATTCGCTTTAATTTTGTAATCACTTTCTAATGTCAATTTTATTATCACGTGTGTAAAATTTAGCTTCATTCTGGTAATTTCTTCTTGGTGTAGCAATTTTAATGGCCAGTAGTGTATCTATGTACACTTATATCTGCGTATATGCGTCGACTATACACGTACATACTCAGAAACTCAGGTATGCACGTATATGCTCGAGACACATGAGCAAACAAGCAAATGATGTTCGTTTTGCGCGTATATACTCGCATATACACGTGACTCGTATATACTCGTGTAGACACGTATACACTCCTGTAGGCAATCACGTATACATGCTTATATGCTCGTGTATACACGAATATACTTGAGTAGGCACATGCATGCATGTATCTGATGTATACATGTATTTATTCATATATGAACATGTTTACTCTTGTTTACACGACACGTATATACTCGTGCATACCCACATATACTCGTACATATACTTGTAACTATAAAAATAACCGAAATATACAAATAATAGGGTTATTTGTAACAGTTTTGCAGCTGTTTTAACTATGACCACTTTACCCCATGCTATGACCACTTTCCCCCACCCCATGGGGTAAAGTGGTCATAAATACAAAGGGAAATGAAAATGTTATAAAACTACTTAAATCAATATTTTTTTTCCCTGAAATTCAATGTACGTGTTCTTTAATAATGCAATGTAAAATAATAACAAAAAAAGTTGAAGTATTTAAAGAATTTATTGTATTTATTATCCACCTAAGTTGAAAACCTACGATTTTATGACCACTTTACCCCACCAGAGCCTACTAGATAAACAAGTTCTAATATTTTTCCATTGTTCAATAACTGTTTTTTCTTTGAAAAAAAAGCAGAAAAAATAATTTTAATAATAATAATAAAACAAACAAACAAACAAAAAACAGATTTTTTTTAAAAGATTATTTTTAAACTCAAAATATTATTTGACTTAACAAACCAAAAATGTTTCAGAAGTAACTTCATACCAAATCAATAATTAGCACTTAGAATTCTAACTCTCTAGAAAGAATTCTGAAAGTCGTAAATTGTCTAGACAAGCCTTGTCAAAGAATGGCAGCTGCTGAAACAATAGTGGCGCAATCAATTGCATGATGTCGTTGCAAAATATTATGCATGGTTGGGGACAAACTTGTTTGATAGTATCGTAAAACAATGTGATATTAGATCCTGCCATGCAAGGACAGTGTAGCTAGTATTAAAAATGCCCGCCAATTAAGGAGTACAAGTAAGAAGAAAATACCCGTTATTCTTTTTAACCCCCGACACACAAAGGAAAGGGGTTATAAAATTAACGTGCTTTTGTTTGCACTCTAGCGCCTAAACGGATGGACCGATTTTGAAAAAATAAATTTTGTTCGAAAAGAAAGTTGATCGAGAATGTTCTTAGCTAGGTTGCATCTTTGAATGACATTAATTAACGAAGATATTAATTATAGACCTCTGAAAGGTTTTTTGCGATTTTCGCAATGAAAACTTAGTTAAAAACTTTAAAATTTAATACCAAAATAAAGATTTTTTTTTCGCGTTTGATAGAATGCGTTTAGAGCTTCCATGTTTTATAGAATTCGAATTATAACGTTTTTTCAAAGCAGATTTTAATAACTTCTAAGCCTTTATTCACGCGATTGATAACCGAATTCATTGTTGACCGATAAGGAAATTAAAAGCAATGATTTGAAATTTTTATCCGCTGCCTGTTTCGATTAAATCTATACATATAATAAAATAAGATGTTTGTGTGTGTGTGTGTGTGTGTGTGTGGCGCGCATCCCGGGAAAACGGTAAGACCTAGAAAGATGAAATTTGGTATACAGGTGTAGTTTTTGCTGAAGTTGTGCACCTCGGGCTTCGATTTTTGATATTTTAAATAGAAAAAAAGTTATTTAATGTTTTATGCGTTTTTTTGCACTTTTTAGTACTTTTTACCCCACAGACCCCAAACCAATAGCGCCACACAAATATTTTTTGTACTATAGTGTAGGAAATTTAATTTTAAATAGGATGAATGAAAAAATTTTGAAGATAGAGCAATTTTTGTATTTTTTATAAATTTTTGAAAAAACCTTTATTTCGCATTTTTTTCTGGGTTTAGTTTTTTTCGAAACCCATCCTGCAAAATGTATTGAGCCCTCAATTCCAAAATTTTAGTTAATAATAGTAAAAACATTCTGCCCCCTTCAGAAGAAAAAAGTTTTTAAAAATACGCAAAAGTTTTTTTATTATAATTTTTTAAATGCAGAACACGGCGCGACCTGTAAGCATTGCCGGCTGAGTTCCGCACTTCCTAATCACGTGACCTAACTGAAATCTCTTCACTTTTTTTTTCCAACGTTCAAAGATTTCATATCTTTATTTTCCCAACTTTTTTTTTTTTTCTGGACGTTTTGCTATATTTATGGGTATTTAGAGCCTTTTTTTTGCGTGCAATTTTAAGTAAATAAATAAAGCCCGCGGTATTTTGCATGATTTTTGTAGTGATTGGTGGTTAGGTTTGGTAGATAGAGAGATGATATTAAGTGAGCAAAAAACTTTTTTTTTTTTTTTACACAGAAAAGGATTGTTAATTACTATCAGAGGTAGATATGCATGGATCGTATAGATAGATAGATAGAGAGAAAGAGGGACTATATATAGACAAATATAGAGGTGGATACAGTAGATGGACAGTAAGAAATAGAGGAATTTCAACGGGGGATCAATGACCCCCCCCCCCACACACACACAAACACACACCATGACCTTGAAAAAACAATGCTTTCACATAAAAGTGGAAGTGCTTTTTGTTATTTTCCGACAAAGTTTGCATGAAGAGTCCCTTTGTGCCTCCCCCCCCCTTTAAAAATATTACAAAGGACATAACGGGAGATAGATCTAGAAAATACTTTATTCAACACAAAATTTAGTTAAGCAGCCGCCGAAGAAGCCAACGTTGGCGTAGAAAGGCGAATGATAATATTGATATATAGAGAAAAACATTGATTAATACCGTCGCTAAATTGTCTAATCAGCCGCCGAAAGTGGCAACCCTGGCGCAAAAAGGCGAATTGCGTAAAAAGGCGGACCAGCTGGTCGCCGCAGGCGGCTAGTCTTAAAATAAAACAATGCGTGACTTCCGTTGTTTATCAATAATATTGTATGATACTTCATCTGAGGCACATCCGTTACTGATTTAGTGACACATTTTATCTTTCAGCAAGGTTCTACTCCTTGTCATGTCTCGAAATCGACTCATAGATTTTAATCAGGAAAAGGAATTTCGGTATTACACTGGTCAAGCAACTCTACCAGTCTCAATACGATCAAGAATTTGTGGTACCGTCAAATCTAAAGAAAACGGTTCAAGGCTTGTTGCTCGCCAACAAAATTGAGCTCGTTGCCACTTTGAAGAGGATATGGAAACAGTGTCTTAAACGATTAATGTAAACAAGTGGTAGAATCCGTATGTGAAAGGACTTTAAAGATTAAAGCAAAAAATGACGCATTCTAGTATTGATATTGCTTCTTTTAGAAGTGTCCCCCCCCCCCTTTAATTTGAATATTCTAATTTTTTGACTCAATGTAAATTTTTATAACTGTAAACTTTTGTATTATTCTGTCTAAGATTATTTTTAATTGAGCAAATTTGAAATGAAGTGCGCACTTTAAGGTCTACGAAAGGTAGCACGTTCATTTAAATACCTAATTTGCACTTATATTTGGTTTGATTAATCTTTTTTCCCAAAACGTGAGAAGGATTCTATTATTTTGAATTTGGGTTGTATAAATCATGAGGAGCGGGACTTAGAAGTTTCCTAGAAACAAGATAGTGTGATATTTCTTCATTTTCGTTCTTTCAACTTTAATATTTAAATTTGATTTTCTTTTTTTATTTTTAAAAACAGAAATCTTACTTTGACAGTTTATTTTTTATTGTTTAAACGTTTCACAAAATGCAAATAAAATATCCAAGGGTTAGGAATTTCAGATGTTTTTGTTACACTTAAAGCGGTTAAATAAATTTTAAGTTCCAAGCTGGACACGTGCTGTAATTTTCAATTCTTTAATTTTTAATGTTTGTATGATATTGAAGATAGATAATTTTACTGAGATCGTTAAAGCGTCCAGTTTCCAAAGATGTTAATAATTTTTTTAAACAAGTTCAGTTAGTAAACACACTCATTAAATCATGTATAAATGGAGTTTAAAGCAATATATAATGTATGAACAAGTGGCACGACCCACGCATAGAACCATTTTAGTCTTTACAATAAAAATGGTGTATTAAATTGTTTTAAGTGTTTTCTTTTCTTGCATTTTTTTCCTTTTTGTTTGGTACAAGCCGTTTAACTATACAGCTGTCTCTAGTGTCGCTAATTATACTACTGCTTATGCATACCTTATCTGATATTTTACAATTACTCACAATATTATAAGTACAATTACTCATTATAGTATTTATTGTATTTTAGTTCATTTTTCATGAACATTAAAGCTATAAAAATAATAAACCTTGTAAATAATTATTTAATTTATTTATTTAATTTCATTTATTTCTTTAATTTTCGTAAAAGCCATATAGTTATAAAAACATTTCTAGTTGTGTTAATATGCGACACTTTAAGCGTGCCTTAACACAAACTTTGGTGTTTTTGTAGAGTTAAAGGTAGAAAAATTACTTACAATATCATGCATTACATGTTACCTCTTTTTCATAACCATTAAAAAAATAGGAATAATAGTAAAACTCATTCAATGATTATTCTTGTAAAAATGTTCCGTTCCTTTTGCACAAAGTGTAACTCTTATAATGTATTTTATTTTAGTAAAAGTTTCCCATTCTTAGCAGGCATATAAACGACAATTATGTTTTTTCTCTTTAATGTCCATTTGGCAAGGAATCCAATGAAAGAAGTCGGTGATATATCAGGCAACTAAATCTAACTCGAACTTGTTAGCTAATAAGACGTCATGTAAAATGGAAGTGCAGCTAATAAATTATTTACAAAAGGAACTGCAGACGAAAAAAATGTACTTCTCGTTTTTTTCTGCAAGAGAAGTTCCAATTGAGGAGAAAAGAAAAGTTGTTTGGAATATCTGCATTTAAAATTTTTCTTTATTTATTTTTTTTGTTTTCTAATCATTACTCACACACACACACACACAGCAATTAGGGTATTTTTTATTTATTTATTTATTTATTTATTTATTTTTTGAAGTTCTTTGAATTCGTTTAATGCATCCAAGTACTTTTGCTGTAAAAATATAATGTTCTTGCTGATGGAATGAGCAGTATTTTTTCAATTATCATTATCATTAAAGTGAGTATCGGGAATCAGTTTGCCTAGTGTGTTTCGTTTCCTTAAATTGTTTTCATTAATTTCTTCTCAATGTAAAATTTCTTATACGTGACTAAGTTATCAACACATTCGCACCGTATTATTTTCAATTGAACCTCCCAATAAATCAGAGTATTTTAGTAACATAAAGATATTTTACCCGGAAGAACACGCGGGATTCATTTTGTGAACGCAAGCCTTCAGCAAATACTAATTGTCTAAAACTATCCACCAATTCATTCCTTTCTTATCAGTAGCTGAGTTTGGTCACCCTATTTGCCTTTTGGTAGCAGTTTGAACGGATTTTGGTCATTTGTGCTCCACTAAAACTCGTTTAGTCAATTACTGGGGACATAAAATGACCTCGCCCGTCCTGGATTGTTTCACAGACCACTATTTCGAATGGTCAATACGGTTATTTTGTACCGTACGGTCAATACGGTTACTTCAATATTGAAGGGATTTATATCCCTTCAATATTGAAGGGATATAAATCCCTTCAATATTGAAGTTATTTCATGTAAATACAGTAATGTCAATACCATATGAGAAAGAAATAGGTACTTTTCGAACACTTTTTGCTGAAATTGAATCTAATAATTGGTTTATTAATGAAGAATATGGAGGTAAATATTTTTTTCGAGGGTGGAAATTCGTAGATCATAAAAATTACAGCGAATATGCTATTAAGTTGAAAAGAGATGGAAATACTTTAAATAAAATAAATAACTGATTTTTTAATTGCCAAATATGATGTAAAGTGGAGTAAAATGAGACGAGATTGCCTTGAATGTAGCAATTTTCTTTCTTTTTTATAGTTTTAATAAATAATGAGTGCTGATGAATAACACGATTCAGAAAAAAAATTCAATGAATGCCTACCAAGGATCGCAACTTCAACCGCGCTTTACTCAAAACTTGAAAATGTCCACTTACATTTCTTTGCTTCTCACTGCCTCAAATGTAGTGTTCTATTCGGAGTATTTCCTTATGAGCTACCGTTAAAGGATCCAACTATGGGCCACTTTTCGATGTTTTCAATGAAAATTCCGTGTACATTTTTGATTTAGAAATTAGAGGACTTTAGCATATGGTAGCTATACATTTCGTCTTTAGAATGAAATGTTTTAAAAAAATCTAAGTTGGAAAGAAAAGGAAGGGGAATTTTTTCCCCGTGGCCCATAGTTGTACCCCTACGGGGTAAAACTATGGGCCACCTGATCTCAACCTAGAAAACACATTCATAACTTGATTGGCCTATTGTTGGGCGAGACTACAAGTTGTCCTCTGCTTGAAATTGTATAAAAAAATTTTAGTCCATCATTTACCTTTTTTTTCTTTTTTTTTTTTTTCAAATTTTTAAGACTTAATCATGACTTTTCGTCTTGAGTGATTAATAAAGTTCAACATGGTAAATGTAGGTAACGTTTTTGATTATCTGCCTAGGTTTTAACACAGAAATATTTGATTAAAAAAATAAAAATATCACCAAATAAAGGCGAGGTACCTATAATTTGGTCTCAGAAAATACATAGGTCTGAAAAATTTTAAACGAGATCAAAACTTTTTTTTTTTTTTTTTTTTTTTGAAAACTGAAATTCGAAATCACATTTCTTATTCCAAATCTCAGCAAAATGAATAATTAAAAAAAAAATATCGCAGTTGTATTTGGTCCAGATTTCAGTCAGCACCTTCTTCAAAACATCCCATGAGTACGGGCGATAAAGCGATCCATAAGCTTTCTTCTGTCTTTTCTTGCCATTATTTACAATAAATACCTCAAAATATGACGAAAGCATCCCTACAGAGAATAAAATGAAGCTCCAAGGCACTAAAAACCGTGTAAAATAGGTGGCCCATTGTTGTACCCCAACATTCCCATTTTCGATAAATGTTGACAGCTTGCGAAAACTATGAAACATTTTAAGTCAACAAGCGGCTTAATTCGTAACTGACAAAATAGTAAAGCAAATCTGAACTTACCTGAACTTAAAAACAGTGTAAGTGGTCTGCCCAAAGGAGACTTTTGGCTCATCCACGAGTGAGTCGAATCACGCGCTAAGAACGACTAATTTATGGCAATCTCTGATAAAGCGTCTTTTTCTACCTAAATGGTTACATTACCGTGTGATTTGTTTTTTGGAGCTCGTAAGTTCGAAAAAGAGGCCACTAGAGAGCAATATCATCACCATGGCAACAGTGGTCCATTGTTGCCCCCTTGGCACAAAGTTGTACCATTTGACGGTAATGGGAACAGATACATTTTCATTTTCATAATCACCTGCTTGAAAAAGTATAAATTTTGTGAATTTTCTTGAAATAACTTGTTTTCTTTACAATAATGAATAAGACTTTTGTTTTTATGTTTAGTTTTACAAAATTTTTAATTAGTTTTTTTTTTTTTTAAACAAGAAAGGGGGCTGAAAAATTGTGCAACGTCCTGATTTTAAATAAATTTTTATTCCTTATATGCCATCCTATGATAATATTTCTTTAAATTTGAATTTCAAGAGTAAGCACCGCAGCTAGGGGGGGATTAAGTGATTGTTACTCTCTTTTTAAGCTCAATAATGTCTATTTCACATAGCTAGACTTTCATCTTCAAAGGTGACTTTTTTTCTTCTAATCTGATAAAAAAATTTAAACATAGGAATTAACTTTGTAATATAGAAATATACTATGGTAAAATATGTTTGTGAATCGCTCCTAATTTTCCTTTAAATGGGAAAAAATATTGCATAGTTTTTTATTGGGGAGGGGGCGGGTAAAGATCCATAACAAAAATGATAAAATAAAGCATATGCTCAAAAAAGTGATATTTGTGACTGCCAATGATGTTATTTATATTCCTTAAAATGTCTTGAGATGTTGTTCAAGTTTTGTTTGAAATTTGTCTAAATCTCCACCCTGACCCCTTCATGTTTTGTTTCAGGTTATTATGTATATATATATATATATATATATATATATATATATATATATATATATATATATATATATATATATATATATATATATATATGTAATAAGTTAGAAAATTGTTTGTATTTTTTATTTTTAAAAAGCTATGCAAGAAACAGCGAGAGGAATTATAGTCTGTGCATAACAGAAAAAATTTGATTTTATAATAACATGTTTTCTCTGATAACAGTGAATATAGAGTTTTTTATTTGTTTTTTGATTGCAGTTGGACAAAATTTTAAATTTATTCTCAATTTTTCCTAGGTCAAATTAAAACTATGATTGAAGCACTTTTTAAAATTATTATGACAAGAGTTTTTTTTAGTAAAAATCATAAATAAAAAATTTAAAAATTCAATGAGATTAATTGTTTGTTATTAATTATTTGTTATATGGTAATCTTCCTTATTATGACATCAATGCTTAGTAGAGAGATGATAGTCATCATAATTTTCTACAAATTTTTAAGTCAAAAATTTTGCACTTGTTTATCATAATCATAACAATTAAGAACAAGAATGTATTATAACAAACATTAACTATATATCAAGTTCGGCTTTTTAAACCCAACTCTCTTTTTTTTTGGCTCTATTATATGTTTCTTACATAGTTTGCTGTTTAATGCTATTGTTTGATACAAAATAAGATTTTTATTTGAGCTACTGAAATAGCTTTATCGTTTTCAGAGTTAATGTCGCTTTCACAAAGAACGTACAATAAATCAAGCGTCAGAATGTCTGGTACAAAAATTTATGCTCCAATAAAGAGTTAATATGCTCCTAACACAAAAAGAATAAAACTTGACAAAGGTGGTGATTTAAAGCATAATAACAAGAGCCAAGCTAATATTCTCTTTTATTAGACTAAAGTGTAAAATATTATTGTCTGATTTTTTTGTCGGTTTAGCCAGCTTCGGCTATGCTTTTACCCAAAAAACTTAAATATGTTTCAAAAAGGCAGTAAAGTTTGGGAATTTTTAATGAAACTTCAACTCTTCACTGTTCCAAATAAAATTTATGACCATAAAAAACACTAACCGTTTTTGCTTATATTCGCATATTTTTTTACACATCCATCTTTTGTAGATTCGGTAAATACAAAGAAACTATTAAAGTCATTGTAAGAAATACTAGCATCAGTCCTTGATAAAACCTAATGAAACTATAAAACCATTTAGCAATTTCACACAATTATTTTATTTTCGTATTATTATCATTAGAAGTTTTACAAAAAAAGGAAAAACACATTTTTCTCATTTAAATTAAAAGCATTTTAAAGAAGACCTGCTTAAGCGATTACCTCTGTCGAACGATCATCTACGAAATCTAAAGCACATATGACTAAAGATGACAGTTATGTTGGGTCAAAATAGTTGTCAGATATTGGTTCACTACATTGAGAAGGCTTAAACAATAAGATATACCGCCGTGCTAAGCACTGAAGTCGTACCTGCTTTTTTTTTTTTTTTTTTTTTTTTTGTCAAAATTGAGGTACGGCCACCAGGTGGTTATTTGTCACATATTCTACCTAAATACAACGTTTTATGGTCATTTGTCACTGAGTAATATTTAAAAAAAAAATTAAGATACATCTGGATTAAATACATGGAGGCACACAACTTTAAACGGAAAGTTTTTCTTTTAAACTCAATTGCAGATGCGACTTTGGTGCTTATTACGGAAGTATACTGGAACATTAAGATTACATAAATGTGAATATACCACTCAACTTGTACGAATGAGAAAGATGAATAATTTTGTCCCGTTAGCTTTAGATGAAAAACATTCGAATAATTAGTAAAGTTAACGTGTTGAAGTTAGAATTCGCTTTCAAAGTGCTATTTCGAATACAACTGTTAGTCACGGCGCGGCGGTTAGCTTAAATGATCCGTCGAGATTTTAAACACTGTGCATTGAAAGGTATGCATGTTAAGTAGGTTAGACTGGGAAATTGCTGCCACCTTGGCAAATGCCGCTACCCCTGAAATTTGAGTCAAGGAAACCGGTTAGCCGGTCTGATAGTTCTTGACCTGTAGCGACAGGCCGATGGTAGCCATTGCGTTCGTTGTTTTGTTCTTACACTGACGAACGTTGTTTTGAAGAAGTTTGATCTTGTTTTACAATTTTGAATAATCTGAGGTATCTACTCGTACCTTTAAATGTTACAATGTCTGCATTTGCTATGAACGAACTTTGACTAGACATTTTAGCCTACATTTTAATAAACAATATTGATCACCTCCGTTTGTTTTCATGTCTATAAATATATATTTCTTCCATCTTGTCGGATCGGGGTAATGACACCACCTCTCCGGGGGTAATGCGGCCAAGATGGCGGCATTACCCCCCGTAAGCGTCTTTAAACTGCATAGGTTAAAATCAATATTTTAAAAGAACGAAAATGCGCTCCTGTAAAGTGTGCTTAGTAAAAACAGAGTTAGTTAACAGATATTATTGTTGAAAGAAGAAACTTGTTAAGAAAATAATTTTGTAAATGCGAGCAATGCGTCTGAAGGTGAGTTACTGGATGCAGCACCTTGTTCATCAAAGACACATAAGGAAGTGCTTCGAAAAACGTTTCTTCAATCGCTGGAAAAGTTTTTACCAGTTCCAAAACTGGCAGCAGAAAGGGTAATAGAAAGTTCTAAAAGAGAAGGCCATTCGTCGATTCTAACGGGAACCCCCAATAAAAGTAGCTTTGGAAAAAATAATGGCTAAAAGAAAGGAAAAGACATTAAAAAAGAAACAAATCGAAGAATATTTGCAGCAAAATGGGAATGTCCAACAAAACTGATTCCAAGGCAAAGAAAGAGAAAACAGTGACAACATGGCAAAAGAAAAAGAATAAATATGTTAAGAAAATAGGCAAGCGACTTTTTAGTTTTGAAAACTCTTCAGATGAGGAGGACATCGACGTCAAAAAGTTTGGTGACGACGACGAAAATGATGACCTTTTTGATCCAAGCAATCCAAACATTCAACTTTGTGCCATATGCAATGAATATAGAACGAACGAACTGTGGTACAGATGCACTTGCTGTAGCAAGTGGGTGCATTCAGAGTGTAGCAATGCTGAAACAGCTGAAAACTACATTTGTAATTTTTGTAAATTTTAAGAAAATCAGATGAATTCAAAATACTGTTTTTTCACTCGTATAAACTAAAAACGTCATTTCTTTTGCTTTTCAATTAATATTTTGAAATACTAATTGTATACAGGATTTTCATTGGCTAGTGGCGGTATTACCCCAGCTCCCTGGGTAACACCGCCACAGTGCAGAGGTTAACGAATTGATGCTTTATGACTATTTCTTTTATGAATTTATTAGTAACAAATTTTGTGTACATTCTTAAGATGGCGTACAGTGTTCCAAAACATTGATCTTGCTCATTAATATGATTTTTGATGGTGATAAAAATTGAAGTTCCTTAAGGTGGCGGCATTCCCCTGGTCTACCCTACATACATTTCTCTAATTTTAAAGGGGTCCTCATAGTTTTCCTATAGTCTTCTTTGATAGTTTTTTGAAAGGTATTTTTAAATGGGGTCAGCTAGGTAACAGAGTTTCAATGTTTCAATTTTAGATCCTTCCTTTTCTGTTGAATAAATTGAGATGAAAAACTCTGCACAATGTGACCAAAAATTCACTTTCTTAGAGTAACTGGGTATAAAAAATTTAACGTTATGACTGTTTGTTAGAGAAAAAAATCTTATTTCCTTTTACCCCAGCTAAGTTTCCTTTTTCCCCAGAACTAGGAATAAATGGACACACCTCATTAATTTTAACATGAGGCTGATGTAGGTAGATGAGCGTACTACCCGTAATCAGTTCAGAAACTTAAGAAGGTCTACTTCAACAGTACTCAGTCTGCAGTCCTCAAACCGTACGCGACCTACTGAATTCTCTAAATGTAATCTGAAATCTTATGAAAGGAAAAATCATACAAATAGTTAAATTATGCACTGACTTTATGTAAAATACACGCAAAGTACAACTTAAATCAAAATTTGAGCTTTCAAAAATAAGAAAAACGTAAAATTAGCTATTTCCATTTACTCCAGGGTACAGTATTCAGGCGGTACATGGAAATGCGTAAATTGCACATCAAAACATAGCTAGGAAAGTGTTATTTATAAATTAATGTTTTAGTAACCTTTCGCAAGAGAAGTAAAATCAGTTGAAGACATTTACTTTGCATTTGTGCACACACTGGGGACAAAAACGTAACATCACTAAACAAGAAATAATAATAAAAAAAAAAAAACTTTTTTTACACTGTCATCCTCATACAAGGTGAAACCTACACAAATGTTTGGAAACAGCACTCTCTAATTTTTTTTTTCCATATTTTACCTGGTTTTCACTCACCAACAGTTCAGTTTGAAAAATTACCACAAGTCAGTGTCGTAACACAGTTTGTTTCTATGTACCCCATGTTTACTTTTATCCGAACTTACCCTAAATCAAAATTTCATCCAAATACAGTCGAGCCCGCTTAATGGAATATCGGATAATAGAACATCACGCTTAATGTAATAAAATTCCAATGTACTACACCGTTGATGTGTGTTATTTTTATCCCGGATAATGGAATATCCCGCTTATTAGAATTATTCTTCCTGGCAAATTGCTTATTCCATTAAGTGGGCTAGACTGTATATTATATTATTTTTATTATCATTGCAGATTCGCCTGTATTTGTGCTCGGAGTTGCTGTTTCCTGAGAACGAGACGGATATGTTTTACCTGATGGCTTGTCGTACCGAAAGAGGTTTGTACCTCAACCTTGAAGACTACCGTAGAGACACCTGTGCTAGATGTTATTTCTACCTTCCTCCTTTTGCCTTTCGAGACGATAATAGTCGACTCGTGTAAGTTAATATTCTATATTAATGCTCTATTTTGGTTGTCCTCCATGGCTCTGTGGTAGAAACTTTTATATGCTGAATGACGTGGGTTCGATCCCCGCTGTGCCCTGGGTGTTATTTCTCTATGTGCTGCAAATTGTTCTTGTGGTCTTTTATCTGTAAATAAATAAATAAGATCAATCTCTCGAGACAGTGGCATCAATTATCCCGTAGTGTTTTTTAACTACCCCCGGATACCAAAACAACAACAAATATCTATGTCAAAAAACACCTTTTAATCACATTCAATTTCTGCCTTTTTACAAAAAAAAGCACACAAAAAGAAATCTCATTTGCTGCTGCAAGTATTATTGAAAAAAAGAAATGTAGAAAACTACATTTCCAGTACATTTTTGAAAAATGAATGCTAGATACCTTGTTAAATTTTTAAAATTTATATTCAGTGAATAAAAAATTAAAATCTTCGGAGTAGAAAAAAATGCTTATGGTTTTATCGTTTTCTCATATCTATACATTATATTTTATGAAGTTATTAATTTCTTGAAAGAAATAATGTCCCTCCGTAATCGTTGTATTATTTTAATCATTCCTATGTCATGTTAAATCACGCCGTGAACTTTTGTGTCTTCTTTTTTCTATAAGGTCCTAAATAATTAAATTGACAGCTCCGACAGTGTTAATTTCATTTAGCTTGCTATCTCAATAGGACTCTTAGGAGTCATTCATATTTTTAAAGTATTTTAAAACAAATTTAATTACGTTGATATGTTCTGAATTTTTAAATTTACCAACTTTTTAACATTGATTGTCACGATTTAAATATTTTCAACAAGTCATTTTATAATTTTAAGTCTGGAAGTTCTACAATTTAAAATGTTTAATTTGTTTTAACAGTCATTTTTATGCTATTTGCCACTGTAATTTTAATTTTTCTGTAGTGTGGAATGCATTTTAAACAAATAAATGAATAAAATAAATAAATACATTTAGAAAAAAAAAAAGAATAACAAATATTTGTTACTGATTACTATGATTACTTTCCCTTCAATGTTTCAAAACGTCTAACTCGAAGTTTCCAAACAATTTTACAGTTCGAAAGATTATGTGTGTTTTTTAAAATGTGGATAAAACTTTAAGAGATGATAGTACGCATCAAAACAAAAGTATTTCATCAAATGATGATGATTGTTAGAAATTAGAACGAGAAAACTCTTTTTTCAAGGGAATTTCAAACCTTCAAATTCCTATCCTGTTGCATACTATCAGAAGAAGAACTATAATAATATAGCATGCAAATGTTATACGGGAAAGAAGAACTCCTCTTCGAAACTTTTCCTTTTCTAATTCATGAAAGTCGTATTCCGACTACACAATTGCCATTCATGGAAGGAAAGTAAAACCTTCACTAAACATGGAAGAGCTGATGCGTAACTTATCTGCCTAACTACAAATGGAGAAGGTTCAGAGGCTCAACGATTGTAAGAAAGCTCAATTTTTCCAGCTATAAGTTTCTCGACCGTAAAGCGCTTGCTACTACAGAAGTGTGCAAAGGGGTCCTATCTTCTTCCACGGTTGGATGGAGGACTTGAATATCGTAGCTTCAGAGCAACAATAATATATCTAAGCCTAAAAACAACGCTCAGGTAACCTACTTTTGCTCTGAGTTGACGATGTACGGACGAAACTTTAGTTGTGGAAAATATATCCTTGTTATGGTGGCTCATATGGCAGGCACACCATATATTTTTTGGTCCATCCTTGACCATGTTCACAATGGGCTTTTTATAACTGAATTTCCGCTTTAAGCACATGCAGATATTTCTAGTTCTGAAAAAATTAATTTAAACGACATATAAGTTACATATAAAAGTAAATATATGTAGCATTCATCTCAGAAAGTTATGTTGAGTGACTCATTTGTACTTTTCATTGAATGGCTTTTTTCAAAGGTCCTATTCGCTTAAATTGCGTGAGAAAAATAATCGAATTTATGCTGCTAAAACCAGTGGGTTTCAGGGTTTCAGCAGCAAAAAGCGTAAAATGCATTTTTTGGGCAACTGGTTCTTTTCACGGATAAACGTACCTTCACACGTGGAGGTGCATTTAACACCCACAATCAACATGAAAAGAAGAATGTAAATTATATTTCTGTGTCACACTTTGTACACATAATTTATCAACGACTCTTTCCATCAATGATAACATTTTAAGACTTCATCCTCTGCTTGAATACCTTGAGGAGGCAGCAAAATACGTGCTTCCAGACAGTTTCATCGACATTCCCCACGCATGCGTCTGTTAAGTTTAATTCCAGCAAGAATGATTGGGCCACAGGCTTATTATGTACGAGACACGTAAAGCTATCGGGATATAACAATATCAAAACGGTGGATTCTTCAAGTTAGTTCTGCAGTCACATGCAGGGCCGTATCCAGAGGGGGGGCCTGACGGACCCGGCCCCCCCCCCCCGAAACCCGAAATGTTTTGTACCGTAAAACAGAAGAAGGTTTTTTTTTTTAATTCGTCAGAAAAGGAGAATAACAAAGTTTTTTTAATTCTTAATTTTGCTACTATTCAAGATTTATAATATTTTGAAGAAATACAGAAAAAGCAATTCTATTTCTCATTAGCCACAAGGCACACTTGAAATTTAGACCTTTAATTAGGACTTCCTGCTTTCTTTCCCGATTCAATTCATGACAGTCCAGGGTCAAGGCAGGCCCCTTGTCAGTTTGGTAGACTTTTCAAGTCTGTGCACTTCCTCCTCCAGGGGTGTGCACAGAAATTTTGGGGCTGTCACAAAGGCTTTTTTTGGGCCCTCCCATATTGTTTACCTATATTTTCAACCCTAGATTTAAAGATATTGGGCACCATTTAAGCTCGGGACCGGACCAACAGGTGTCCCTTCTCCCCTCTGTACTCGACCCTGCCCTCTTCCCCCTAAAACTCTTATAAAACTTACACTGTACTGATTTCGAGCCAGGGACTCCCCAAAGGCTGAGCACCTAGTTTCCGATTAGGCGAGTATCTTGTTACCAAGATGTTTCACTATCATGGAAGTTCTTATGTTATTGCTTGTTTTATTTTTTTTCTTACTTCTACTGCATACTGTTAATACCTTAAGTATGAGGAAAAAAATTACACTTACTCTACTCTTTTTCATTTTCTGCACTACTTGTGATTGAAAAAAAAAGTTTGTTTCGAGAAATATTTCATTGCATTTATTAACTTAAAACGGGTGTATCTTACAAAGTTATAAGGGCTTCAAATAATTTCAACTGTTCGAGAGTATTTGAAAATTATTTAAGTTTTTGAAATTCCTTGAAAAGTTCTTCAATTTTGTATCATATCAAGAAAATAAAGTATGAATTGTCCAAATGACCAGAATATTACTCTTCCGTTCTTATTTTCTGCATGTCTACACTATTTCTTTTAAACTATTTTGTACAATTTTCATACTGTAGGGCATTTAATGAAAAAAAGTGGGAGTAGGGGGAGTGATCAAAAACTAACTCCACTAAAAGCCGATATGAGCAGATGACGGGGTAATTCTTTTTTTTTTTTTCCTCTCTCGTTTTTCCTCTCTGTCCATTAATTTTCATGATTTGTCGAGCAAGCAATTTTTATTTTGTTTGATCTTGATTGGCAAAAGAATGTATAACTTTTTAAAAACTTTGCCTTTTTTTTCATATTTTCGTTGTTTCAATTACCTAATATCAGGCCTCAAAATACAGATTTTTTTTTCAAAAATTTCTCGGGGGGAGAAACCGCCGGATTCCCTGAAATTATGGATGTTCTATATCCGACTTAAAGGGGCACTCTCCTGTTATCTTTACCACTACAAGGTGAATAAGAAAAATAATAAGAAATTAAAATAAAATAACAAAATTCAAACAGTGGAATCATTAAAAATCGAGACAAAAAGGGTTCTATGTTAACATTTTTATGCGTTTGGTATGTCTATATATACTATATGTGTGTGTGTTAGGGCAATGTGCTAATCCGGGCCCCTCCCGAAAAAATTTCTGGATACGGCCTTGGTCACATGGAGAGGGTCTTGGATTTTCTGTCACTCATGAAGTGGATAAAAGCCTACTATTATTTCGGATGAGTCATTGATGCTTAGAAGATTTTTTATCTGAAACATATTGTTTGTGTAAAAATGAATATTTCTCGATCAAAAATTATTGTTGTAACAACATATCAAGATTGATGTACACATTAGGGTGGTCACAAGGTACATGGAGAAAAACTTTTTTCAACTAATCTTTTGCGGCATCCCCCTAAAATATGCCAATAGACTAGAAAATGTGATTTGGAAAGTTTCAAGTCATTTTGATGATATTAACACGTGCCGCAAAGAGGCTTAAAGTTTCAACTGTAAAACTGAAACTATTCATTATAGAAACTTCGTTCTGGTCTCATTATATAGAGGATTTTATTCTCATTAAGTCTAATTTCATCTAAATTCTTGTAAAAATTGATTTGAACATTATTCAGGATTTTTCAAATCAGGTCGTAGCTAATATCCGCAAAGTCGCGTAAAAAGAACGAATCATTAATATAAATTGTATTGCTTCTTATAGTTAATGGTTGTAACCCCCTTTCAATGTTAAGCTATCAGAGCAAAAACAGCAATATTATCAGAAATATATGCAGTGAAATCATGTTACAACGAATACCGATACAACGAAATATCTGTTTCAACGAAAGAAATTTTCAGCTCCGATTTGATTTCCATTACGCGTTGCTTGAATTTCATTACTACAAAAATCTCGTTACAACGAAGAAAATTTCTGGTAATTTGAAGTTCGTTGTAACAGAATTTTACTGTAGTATAGTTATGTCCTCTAAAACTCAAAGCAAAACAAATAACTGCATGTAAAACTTATAAAATTAGCTGTAGAGGCCATAAACACGGAACGTTGCTTTCCTCCTCGGTGGCAGTGCTAAACACTAGCTTAAAAATCCCAGTCTTGTAAGGGTTTTCGATCCCTCAGAGAAAGGAAAAACTACGATTCCCAGGAAAGTGGCCTGTGTTCTTAGACGAGAACTTGTTAGGGTTTTCGTTAAAATGACGGTCATTTTATGGCTCCTTTCTGGAGTACAAACCTGCGTTTTGTGAGCACAGTTGTTATAGAATAAGTTTTTGTATTTAGCATGTCTTTACTACATCTTAGAAGTTGGTTTGAAAGCAGTTTTGATTTGCAAAATAGGTACGTCCACTAGTCCTCAACCAGATATTTTTCAAGAATTTCAGGATGAATGGTATAGATAAGAGGCAATTCAAAGCAAGTATAGAAGATAAAAAACAAAATAAGCAATCCAGGTGAAATTTCAAGCTTCCTTTTTGAGAAATAAAAACTGTAGCAGCTTACGGATGCCTATAAAAAGTTCATTCCACTTTGCTTAACGTATTTATGGAGTCTTTCTGCAAACAATGTTACTTTTCGAGTACCTGGCGCTATTCATCACACAACATGGATGCTTTGCACAATATGGTTTGCTTCTCACTACGTCATATGGCAAAGGCCATATGACGTAGTGAGAAGCAAAGGGATGTAAGTGGACTTTTTAAAGTTCCTTATAAAATGCGTTTGAAGTGCAGATCCTAGGTAGGCTTTCGTTGAACTTTTTTTTCTAAATAATGCTATATAACAGCCCCTACCAGAGCTACTAGTACCAGCTCTTGCCCCTAAGCAGAGGAGACGTTTCCCTATTATTTGTAATGATTATCTCAAAAATTTTAATTTTGTCAATTACATTCCTTTGTTTTTCTCTTTGCCTCATATACTCTTTAAAAATATATCTTCTCGGGGATCAGCTTTCCTTAATTGATTTAAAGGTAAAAGGTATTGAAGATATTTGGTTGTTTATCAACAATATTTACGGAAAAGTATGGTTTATTGTCTGCGATCCAGCTTTGGTCACCAACCAAGATCTACAGTTAGTAAAATCTTTGGTTCAATACAAGAGTATTTATGAAGATGACGTAGGCACAGAACTACCTAAAATAATTAATCATTTGTGGTCCCTGAACTCAGAGAAGGATGCATTTCCCTTTTTTGATGATACTTTAGGGAGAAAATTTAAGATCAAAACAAAGACGGCTGCAAAATTAAAATCCGAAGTAGGAGATAATGAAGATGATTGTGATGATAGGGATACAAAAGGCACAGTTCAATCTGAAAGAAGCTTAGTTTATTGGACAATGTAGATTTTTTCCATTTTTCCTCAAACTTTTTAAGAGATACAATTTTTTACAGAGATTCGGAATCGATACAAAGTTTTTAAATACTGATCTTGATGAATAGTGTGAAAACCAATATTATATTAAAGCTAAAAAAAATTGGAAACCGTTTAAGGGTTGTCAATGGCACAGCTGAAACAGATGTAAAACTAATTTCTAACTAACGACAGTTTCTATTACAGGTTATGTCCGAATGCAAGCACATTCTTTCCACAATCATCAAAAGCTGTCGTATCGAAGCCATTACTACTTTAACTTCTCAATGAAAAGTAATAATATAATGATGTATAATTTAATAGTGTAAGCAATAAAATGCATTAGATTTTTTCTTCTCTTTTTTGTAATTTTGACTCTGCTTTCTCATCTGAACTACTTAGTTATTTTATTTTAAATCAGCAATTTGATGAATTTAATTTTTAAAGTACCCCCAAATGAGGCCTTTTTAACGGATAAATTTCATTCAACAAAGAGAAAATAAATGTAATTGAATATTGTAATGATTTTAGATCTTTGCATGATCTTTTAAAAAATGGATAAAACATCTCATCACGAGAATAAAATTTCCTATAAAATGAGAACAGAACGAAGTTTCTAGGATGAAAAGTTTTGGTTTATAAAGAAAAAAAAACTACAATTTTTTGCTAAAAAGTCACTGTTTTTCGGTAACTTTAGCCTCTTTGCGACACGTGTTAATATTATCGGATTGAGCTGCATTTTTGCAAATCATGTTTTCTAGTCCATTGACACATTTTAGGGGGATGCCGCGGAAGAAATTCGAAAATCGATTTTTTGTGACCACCCTAGTACACATCCATATTCAACAAGAACTATGGAAACATTGAAAATTTAAAGCACACATAAAAGCACGCTGAGGCACTTTCCTTTAGAAAAAGGTGTTCCAATTTCCTGAATGTGCACTGAAACAGGTTCCGAATGAGCTTCATTAAAAAGAAAGTGTACTAAAATTTGTTCTGAATGTGTCCCGTTTATTATATTTCTTAAATTTAAGGTTGGTAACACATTTGAAAACATATTGAGAGAAAATTTGAGAAAAAATTTGGAACAACTTGGGCGAACTTGCGATATTATCGCGTCCTTTCGTGAAAATGTAATTTCAACATTTTTTTTAACTACCAGTCAATAGAATCTCTCAATAGGATGCGACTAGAAAAATCGTTTTCGGTTGGTATTGTAAATTCCCCTGAAAAGAATGGCCTTCTCTGGTGACCCAACTCCTCTGCCGTTTGTTGCCCAGTGGCAGTAGACAGCTGCCGCGCTATATTGCTGTAAATTGAACAGCAAAAACTACTGGTATAATCAAAGAATTACTGTAAGTACTGTAAGAAGCGACCCAAAAAGTCTGTTAGGAAGTGTTCTAATAGAAGAAATCAGTGTTCAAAAAAATGTTATTAAAATGTTCCTATAAATGTGCTGAACAAAAACGTTTTCTAAAAAGTGTTTTGAAAGCTGTTCCAAAAAGTGTGTTGGAAAGTTTTCTAAAAACGGAGACAAATGTTTGGGCTCAAAAAGGGTTAAAAATCTGTTCAAAAAGTGTGTATCAAGATTTAGTGTATGTGTAAATTGACTCCTACAAGGTGGTTTGTTTAAACTTTAAAAACGATTTTTACGAAAGATTTCATGTCAAAAAATTTTAAGTTTATAATATTTTCAAAACAGAAACCTTCATTTTTGAGAAATTGCACAAGGAATGCAGTTCTTGATTGTGCCAAGAGCTTTAGGCAATAACTCCCTTTTCAAAATTCTTCATATTTTTTTTTCACGATTGCGTGCATACCAAATGTTGCAATTTGAGTTCTGACTCGTTCTCGGTTATTATATCCAGTGACTGAGATTACAGTCAACTGTTTTCCCGTTTGTATGTTCTGGATTGTGATTACAATCTCCCGCCTACAAAACAAACATTGAAATTTCAATCGGAGTTTGTCAAGCAACTGAGATTGTAATCTTCTTTTGTAATTTTTTTCCTGAATCCAGACTGCGATTAGTCTTATGTCTGCAACGTGTTGATGATCAATGTGACAAAATTGTCATCACATTTTTCTTTTAAAAAAAACTGTTGTTTTTATGACAGAGTTTTTGTATTGCATTACTTCCCCTTCCCTTTTTCATTCACAAAAGGGTTAAATTTATTTTATTTAAAAATTATATTACCTATACGTAGTGATCGAAAATATAACTTGTTTTACAATCTTTAATTGTTTTCTTTTCATTGATTCCCAGTGTTTTTTGCAACATGATCATAATAGAACATTACGAAAATTATTTTAATTATATAATGCTGTGTATTTAAAATGTACTTAGTGTGAATGCAACAAAAAGGCCAAAAATGTTTCTTACGTCAACGCTTATGTTTTTCTTGAATCAAAAGCTGAAATAAAAGTTTTTTTAATCCAGTCATTGCCCAAAATAAAACAAATAAGACGTGTAGGTTTTTTTTTTTCAAAAAAAAAAAAAAGAAAGAAAAAAAAATAAATGCAGAAAACCACCAGTTTTGCATTGTTTATATTTTATACTGGTAAAAAACACATATTTAGTGATCAGACCGTAACACACACTTACACCTATTATAACGTTTCATAAAAGAATTGCTCCAAAGTAAATCAATCTGCACTAACAATATAACGTAAAGCTTTTAAGGTCCTGCAACTTAACCTTTTTCCACACAAAATTAACCGGCATCATGATTGCAATTCATACAGTAATTCTTTACAGGTTAATTGAGATGCTTAAACACTGTTTGAATTTCCAATGAATTATTTTGATCTTGACAGAAGAACATAATGCTGGTTTTGTAATCATACGTTTTTATATAAAGAAAAAAAAAATGTTGCTACAAAAGAGGATGGCTATTTTTACAAAAATAAATCTTCTTTTCCGTCACACAGTTACGATGCATCCACAGGTTATCTCATCGATCCATGGGCCAATAAAACTTATGATGCAGATCCAGAGAACGTCAGCCATCCTGCTTACGCAACGTTTCAGTCGGATCTGTTCGCTCGCAAATGGATTGCATGCTGCCGAGCAGCGTTGGATTGCTGTAGTCAAATGATTTCCGATCCACAGCCTAATGACACAGGTAAGGTGGTAAAAGGCTTTTTGAATATTTTAATTTCTGTGAAACAACTAATTTTACGTTTCATTACGTATATTACTTTATCAACTAATGTTTTCGTTATTGAGTTATAGTATATATTAGATTATTTTTTGAGGGGATTTTGATACCTCACTTTCGTAGCTGAACGTTGTGGAGCAGATAAGGAGGCTCAATATTTAAGTCAATTTAAAATTGCTTTTTTTCCATATAGGCATATTAAATCGCTTTCAAAAAACTAGCGCTGTAATTTAGAAAACTTCATGATCAATTAGAATTATTTTATTAGTACATAGTTTTCTATTTAAAATATTTTCGACCCTTTTTTTTCAGAAATTTTGAGTTATACTGCATGTTTTAGTTATGGTCCTTAAAAGTTTTGGTTAACGATTAGTGTTATTTAAAGCAAAAATTGAACAGAAAATAATTCATAATAATGCACCCCAGCAGCACAAATAACACAACCCAAAAATATGAAAAAAAAAACGTATTAATTGTTTATTTAAAATTTAAATTTAATACTCCTTCTTGTCACTAACTTCTCACAACGTTAGCTTATATAACGGGTGTGTGATTGCGGAAAAGCAATATGATCAATAGTGGTTTAATCATTTAAAATTTCTTAACTTAAAAGAAAATTTGCCGTACTTTAAGTGTTATCGTTTTAAGCACTAAACACTTGCCAGTAAAAATAACACTTTAAGTGATTTGCTGGTACTGTAGTACTAGTTAAGAAATCAATAGCAATGTTGCATATCCTTTACTATCAAACTCTGTTTCTTTCTTTTATTTTATTTATTTATTTATTATTATTATTATTATCATTATTATTTATTTATTTATTTTATTTTATTTATTTATTTATTTATTTTTTTGAGTTGCTTCGCTTCCTACTCCGGGAGCGTTATAAAACTTTACAAGAAAAAACCGTACACAATAATTACATTCCAATTGAATCAGTTGAATTATTGTGTACGTTTGAAAAAACGAAAATATTGAAATATCACTTTAATGTGATTTATTTGTGGATGCAGAATATGCTTCTTACATTTTTTGTATAAATAAGCTCTTAAATGGTATTTAACTTCAGTTTTATAACAACTAACGTAATGTTTCTTGTCCCTAATTTTACAGCTTGCTGATGCGCTTTCGACACATTTTTTTTCCTCAAAATGTTCGTGTATGAATTGATTTCAAACCAGGATTAAAGATTATAACACCACATTCTGCCACAAAAATTGGAAAACAAAATGAACTTCAATTGCATGGAAGTATAATTATGGATTCTGAACAATTGCATTCGCCTGTTGAAACGCCTATTGCATAAACTTCATCAAGGAAAATTTGAATCATGAGGCACATAAAATCCCCTTGTATACACATTATCTACTTAACTGTTTCAATTTCCTGCTAGTTTTTGATCAAAAATAAACACTTTTATTTTGAAAGCATTGCATATTAGAGACATCTATTAGGAAAACTGCGAAGTAAAAATATGAAAAAAAAAAAAAAAAAGCCCCGGACAAATTAGTGGATTGGTGTAAGAAAATACACTGCTCGAGTGATGTACAGGTCCTTCTTTGCTGCCTCGCACGGTGAACGGGCTAAAGAGTTGAATGGTAAACGATCATTTTTGGCACGTTCCTAAAGTTTTAGAAAATACTTAGAAAAAAGAGTGCTTAGAAAATTTTAGAAACTGTCCGCTCAAAAATTATAAATAATTGTTCTTGGGCTGACTGAAACAATCCAGCGTAACGTCAAAATATGCAGTAGAAATGAAGAGGTATTAATCAAAACCACACATATCCATTCTAAACGATTCTTGAGAATTCATGGAGAAACTCTTAGGAAACACGAAAAACGTGTTCCCAAATAACCTTTCATGGGAAATTTATTTAAATATTTATATAGATTGCTTTATTCTGTTTAATAATTTTAAGATAAAACTTTCAAAAATAGGACGGCCAATAAACTTGCAATTGAATTCCTAAATTAGAACATGTCTTAGTTTAAGTAGATCTAATGGATATGTTGATTCTTGAGCGAATTCCGAACTTAAAAACATTTACACACGTCCACCAAAACCGCAACAGAAATTATCACAAAGCTTGAAAAATTAGATCGTCTCCAGCTCACGTGACCAAAATGGGGGCTGCCTATTAACCCAACCGACATGTTGTTTTCTGATTGAAACAAGCCTGTGTCATGTTTTTGTCTGATTTAAATATTTTTAGAACTTTTGAAACAAAATTTAAATATAAAATGAATCGTTTTGACTTAAACTAAGAATACAGTGTTATAGGAACTATCCTGTAACATTTGAATCAGTTGCTAACTCCACTTTATTGGAACTGGAAATGTGTGGTACATCAAGCACAGAATTCTTTTATCATTATGATTTTCGTGCGCTGGAAAAGGAATCCCGCTTCGTTAACGAAGCTTTATTCATTCCAAAAACTGAAAAACACTCCCTTTAATACAGTTGAATTCCCTTATTTCTTGAACATCAATCAATTTTCTCAATGAATACTTCAATGATCAATAAAGTCAATTTGCAATGACCAAAAGAAATATTTACGCAAGAAAAACTCACAAAAGGACAAATTACTGCCATCTCCTGCGGAAGAAAAGAAGAAAAATCAAGCCTAGTCCGTTAAGAACCAGCATAATCCTTTTCGTTCTCAATACATAAGAGCCCTACTTTGTTAGAACCATACAGGAAAGAAGATTTATGTCTGGTTGGGTCAGGTAATTTCTTGATACGTCAAAGAAATGGTCCGAAGAAGGATCATTAAGAAAAGTAAGAAATGTAGGGTTTTCGTTAAACATTTCAGTTTGTATAGGGTTTCCAAACTCTGCACAAAATATTGAAGTTTCAGGAAGTACAACAGAGTACAGTTCATTCAATTTTATTATGTATCTGCATTTTGTTTTAAGTTTTAAGAATTAATTCACTTTGTTCTTTTATTCTCTCATGAGGGTTTTCGTTAAACTGATTGGGGACTATTCATTTTGAGGCAAAAAAATCTTCTTCTTTTTTCTCTCAGGACAAGGCTTTGTTCCAGTCACTTACGAATATTTAGACTGCAGCTTTTATTGTATCAAATTAACTCATGAAACTACAATTTTAAAAACAAGTTCAACATCGTCGAATTAAATAATTCGCCACGTTCAATTTGATATTTTTAAGAGCTTCACAATTTAATGCAACTTATCTATAAAGCAACTTTCCATAATATTTTGCTTGTTTTTGCTCTTTTTAGAATTCCTTTTATGTCCTCGTACTTGGGATGGCTGGCAGTGTTGGCCAGATACTCCAGCTGGACAAGTAGCTGAAGAATTATGCGAAGAACACATTTATTTCATGAGTGAACCTCCCCCATGTCCAAGTAAAAATATTTCACTACATCTTTATCATCATAATAAAACAATAATATTGAAGTCATTATAAAACATGATTCTGTATTTGTATGTATGTTAGTATTAAAAAGTAATGAATACAATTAACATTTACAATATTTAATAGGAATAGTTTTTCGATAACATATCACAACCTTAACAAATATAATAACTGAAAGAATGCAGAACATGGAAATCGGGCAAAACATCAATAAATCTTAAACATGAACTATTATTTTGATATCATTTTATGTTTTGGAACTTAATAAAAAAAAATCGATTGTTTCTTACTAGAAAGCTTTTTGTAGAATTTATGCCACAAGCAATGCTAGCATAATATAAGACTAGACGTTAAATCCCGGTTATCACAAATTTGCCATTTCAACTGCGCTTGCGCACGGACTTAGCTTTTTGTTTTAAGATCTCGTGTTGCTTAGGCTGAGCGAGAGTCCCACCAAATTAATCAATGCGATTAGAATATTTTCACAGCGACTTCGTGATATATTATATGAAACTACGGATATGAATAACTGATAATCTTAAGAGAAAAATGAAACTTCAATATTTATTGGTTTGGAAATATTTATTTAATATAAACGTAAAACACGTTGTGTACTTCAAAAATAATTGCAATATTAGTACAGAAATCCGTCTTTTGCGGATATTTTACGTTAGGTGTAAGCGACTTAGTATTATACATTTTTATTTAGGTTGAGTGTTCGGCTTTGTATTAGAAGTGATGCTGCAATTCTAGTACGCTCTTCTGAGGTTAAAAATTTGGTCTTGAAAAGATACAAAAAAATCAGACACCGAATCCATTAATAATTAAGACGCAAAATTCAATATTTACCGAGGCCTAAAAACTAAATCAGAGAAAACTTTGTGATTTCTAATTTTTATCTGTATCCATCTCATATTTATTACCAAATTCAAAACGTTTGTAATTAATTTTAGCAAGATTTTTGAAATCAGCTAAGTCCGTGCGCAAGCGCAGTTGAAATGGCAAATTTGTGATAACCGGGATTTAACGTCGAGTTAATATAAGTATCAAGTGTTCACAAATTTTATCTCCAGTTAGGATAAAACTTCCCTCAATAATGTTTTTCAAAGCTTTACCTTTTTTACGCTTTAGGTAATATTAGTTTAGCATTATAAAGTGCTTAAAAACACTGATTGTGAACAAGGAAACTACGAAAATTCACTGCTTTTTCTAATTGAGTTAGAAACCATTTCATAATTTAAAACAGAAATTCCATCACAAAATAAAGTAAAGTACTAAAACTTGAGCTCTAACGAGTTCTTAGTTAAAAAATTGAATTAGAAACATGAAGTTACAGTCTTAGCCCATAAATCATTTCTTCTTTTGTAGGATTTGCTTCGAAGCAATGCCTGTCGAATGGTTCTTGGTTTATTAATGATTGGGACAGTGAGTGGAGTAACTACAGCGGATGTGGTAGGATCCAGGTAAGATCTTTTAAAAAGCAACATTTTATTGAAAAAAAATTCTCGCGTCACAAAAACCATATACCAGTAAAATAAAAATTCGATGTAGTTTTGTATCAGTAATTAATTTTACGTGTTTCCCAATTGCAGCCAATCATTAATACCGTATCATATTATTAAGATTCTTTACAAACTGTTAGCTGAATAAAACATTAGAAAAAGTAATATTTAATATTTTTATGCAAGAAAACAGTTTCTTTAACACTTAAAAAATAGAATTTCAGTCTCAGAATAAGTAACGAGGCAAAAAAAAAAAAACTGGAACTCTGATACCATTATGCAAAATAATCTTCTGGATCTAAACAGGACTCCCGTTTCCTCCATCATTTTCTTTTTTTTTCCAGATACCTGCCCCTGTGATTTTTTTTTTTTTTTTAGTTTTCCATCATCACATCACAGTAGGGTGGATCGAAAAAAATGAAATTTTGAATCTTAATTTGGAATACCTACCAAAAGCTGTGCATGTGTAAGAACAATACTCATGTAAAATATTATCAAGTTTAAACAACTCCTTGAGGGTCCTACCAAGGCTTGAATTTCTCCAAAAATAGGAAAAAAGGTCAATTTTCCAAAATTTTTATGAAAATAATTAGGTTCAAAATTTTTGTTGTAATACCATTAAAATGTTTCTTTTTAACACGCTTTTCATGTATCTTCAAAATTATTTACATTCTTTGCAGTATTAGGTTCGCACACAAGTTCCTAAAATTTCGTGAAATTTACAAAAACTGACTTTTTTTAAGCTTTTTTGTACATTGCAATATTTTTTCTTTTAACGTCCTTTTTTTTTGCAATGACTGAGCAGAATGAAGTTTTAAATGGAAATGAAATTACACTTCATTACAGTAACAGCCCAGCACCTACGACAAGGAGCGTAATTGCTTCAAACCGGACCTGTGGTAAATTGTCGCATCTGCCTAGCAATTTACCTATTGGACCTGCGAAAATTCACATGGACTAGCAGTTTCACCATCAAGTAATGTAAACAGGTGACGCAAAGGCTGCTCGCTTGCAGTTCGCAGATTAACCATGGGACAGGATGTCCAATTTTAATTCTCTATGGCCGCAATTGCACCGCTCTTTTTTCTGGTATTCGTGGCCGTGCCATCACAGCCAAAGCTAAAAGATCCTTAAAGCTTAAACAAATTTCCAGTTCAAAAATCACATTGCTGTCGTGACATGTTTTCCAGTTCCAGCAGAAATTGGCGTCACATGACCTAAATAAAGAGAATTGGATTTTTCAACCATGGATTCCTCGCTTATGGCTCTTCTATAGTATCCGTCTCCAACCATTTATTTTTGTCATAGTTTGTCTTTTCGACTATCGAAAAATGTACTTTTCAAACCCTTTCACTTCTAGTTTGCTGGTTTTGAAAAGAAGCACTTACTTTGTCTGTGACACCTGTGACACTTCTGTCGCAGTCTTCGAATTTTATTCCTATCAAGGACTTTGGAGCAATAATTATTCGACACGGTACCAAAATCCTGTAATGTTTCTGAAGCAATTGCTGCAGCACATCGCACATCTGTCAGAAATGCCGTACTGGTAGCACACTGTTGATAGCGTTGGCAGAGGAAGCCTCATTTGTTCCACTTTTGAAGTGCCATCAACACCAAAAGCTGTTGATGACTCTGTTGGCGGGAGTATAGCCGTTGCAAATTTTTCTTCTTCTGGAATTGAAACAAAACTTTGCTGTTCCTGATTAGTGTTATTGCAGCATCTCGTTACGTAAGTGAAAATCTGAAAAAATTATTGATCCTGTCATTCAACGAAATGCCTATTTTTGCCAACCGGAAAAAATTATCTTGCAGTGATCACTGATAAACGAAAGTACATCAGAGAACTAGGTTTGCGAAGATTTTGAAGGCAATACAAGTGGTTTCTGTTCATGAAGAAATGAGAGAATTCTATAATTCAAAGATTAACTTTAATGCATCAGACTACTATGATGTTATCAACCGGCAAGAATGTGCAACAATAGATTAAAAACACCATCGCCGATTTTGCGTTCGTTTAGTTGCCTTGTCACACGCAGGTGGTGGAACGCTGTGCTAATATGGTGACAGAAGCTTCTTTGTTTGTGATTAGTCAATCGGCAAAAGATGGCTTCATATGAACAAAAATCAAACCTCGAAGTATCATCTCCTCGTTTGAATCAAAAAATGATTTCAAAGAGGTTTCATGAATGGATGTGACGAAGTGACTATTTTATGTGGCTTTAACTAACTGATACTTTTCAAGCCCCTCATTTTGTGAAATATTGATGTTTATATGTCAGAGCGACTGTGTGTGAGTAAATATACATTCTTTGTAACCAATGCACTTCTCTCTATGTTTGTTTTAGTTAATACAACTAAATCATTTTGATAGTTTACTTCTAATGTAAATGAATAATACATTTATACTAAATACATGTGGCTCAGCAGATGGAAAAGATAGTGAAACTCGAAATGCAGCCATTTCTTTTTATTGGATTCTAGGCTGTTAATGTAATAAAGTTTAACTTCCCTTCCGTTTAAACTACATTCTGTACAGGCGTTGTAAAAAAGAAAACTGGACCTTAAAAGAAGAAATATTGCAATGTGCAAAAAAGCTTAAAAAAAGTCAGTTTTTGGTTAATTTCGCGAAATTTAACGGCTTATGTGCGAACTTAATGTTGCAAAGACTGTAAATAATTGGGAAGATACATGAAAATAGTGTTCAAAGGAAGCATTTTAACCGTATTATAACAAAAATTTTAAACACCAGTATTTTCATAAAAATTTTGGAAAATTGACCTTTTTTTTTTCTATTTTTGGAGAAATTTAAGCCTTGGTAGGACCCTTAAAGAGTAGTTCAAACTTGATAATATTTTACATGTGTGTTGCACTTACACATGCACAGCTTTTGCCAGGTATTCCAAATTAAGATTCGAAATTTCGTTTTTTTCGATCCACCTTACATCACAGTAATGAGTTTGGCTTGAAGGCAGAGAGCGTGTTATTTAAATCATTAGAAGGACATCAAACATTAAAACGTTCAGAAAGACTTGGCGAGACTTTCTCCCCAATTTTGTTTCTTTCAAGTTTGTTTCACTTACTTGTTACTGTATGCACCGTATGCAAAATAATGTTCTTGTTGTAAAAAAACCGTAGAAGCACTTCACCCCCCCCCCCTCGTCGTATCGTAAGGTGGGTGTTGTTTTCGTTTTGAAAATAAATCTAAAGATTAAATGCTGTTTTGAATATGTCTTGTTTACAATGTTATTTGTATTATATTGTGTTATTAAACTCACCTTTCGTTAGAAGATTGCGTTATGTTGCGACGATCATCCATATTTTGTTAGTTTCCTTACTTTTTCTACTGTCACTTAAAGCTTAAAGCTGACCCAAAGAGTAAAGAAACAAAATTTCCCCGACCATGCGCGCTTCTGTCGTATGCGTGAACGAAAGGAATGCCAGAGGAGAGTTGCGCCGTTACGCGCGTTATGTCACAAATCGGTTTGTCCTCCCATAAGAAGTTATCACTCAAAAAGGAGCCTATAGCCTTCCTCAATAAATGGACTATTCAAAACAAAAATAATTTTTCAGTTCGAACCAGTAGTTCCTAGCGCGTTCAAACAAACAAACTCTACTGGTTTATATTATTCGTATAGATAGATTATGCTTAGCTATCTGAACGAATCTAGAAAAAAAAAAAAAAAAAAGAAAGAAAGAACACCCTTCGATTAAGGTTTTGCAGCAGCAAGGGATGTTTCCGAAAAATTGATTTTTAGACCGTAGGTCTATTTTTCGTCATTAGCCGGCCTCGTAAGTTTTAATATGAGGGGGTAATTTCTTCAAGAAAAAATAAAGATCTCGCATACCGACAGAAAAATAATTTTGAAGATAAGATATTGAAGAGAAGTGTTTATTTTTGAAATTTATACAATTTTTGTTACCGCAGGCTGCTTTAATTGTTATGACTTAGATGGCAGCACGTGTTTATAATTTAACCGCACAGTTAAATACGAAATCAGTTGAACTGAGTTCGTTTTTTGAGCGTAGCTCTTCGAATGTAGTAAAAATGTGACTGGCTATTTGTTTTTTTCCAAAAGAGAAAAAAAAAATAATATTTTACCCATCGAGTTGTTTGTAATTTTAATGTTTTGCTTCGAATTCCAATAAGTATTAAAAGGTTAACTAAATGAAAAGCGTAATTTCAATTTGGGGTAGTAATTATTTTTATTTGTACAAAGGGTCAAAAACTGTCATCAGAAGAAGCTACATTTCAGTATACGATTTTTTTTTCTGAGCAAAAATTATTCTATTGTAGCTTGAAATCTTAAACCTGATACATATATTTTCGCTTGTATAATGCTTTAGTTTTCTGATCGGAGCCCTAAGTTTCAAAAACGGAAGAGAAAAAAAATCCTTACAATTAAGAGACAATTTAGCTACAGGTTGCATCATGTTTTAGGAACAGCAAGGAGCATTCCAATCTCATTTGTATTTTATTGCTTAGCTTGTGTTATTTATTGTGTTTTAAGTGTTCATGTAATGCGTGATTAGTTTGGGTTTTCGATACAGATAGTCCGAGCTGGACCCGAACATTCATTCTTCTGGTTACCAGTCGAACGCTCTGCCGTTCGAGCCATTCAGCTGTGTCCAGTCACAGGTCAAGTTAAAACTCATTAAAATTAACTGAAAACCTCAATCCGGTGTTTTAAAAAAGGTTTTTTTTAACCAAAAAAAAACAGAAAAAATTGTTAGAACGTGGGTGTATTTTTCGTCATTAGCCTGCACAATAAGCTTTCAAATGAGAGGTAAATCAAAGACCATCGATCAAGAAATAAGGAAGATCTCGCGTAGGAACAAAAAACAGGCTTCACAAATAATATATAAGGATTATTAATGAACTTATAAGAAAAATTTGACAATAATACGTATATATATTATTTTTTTACAAATCATTTTTAGCAACGTTTTGGATGTTCTCCGAAAAGTACCCTCGAGATTTCCCTAATGGGCTAACTCGAACCTACGCCCACTGGATCACGATGCGGTTTGCGATGCCCGCGTCTTCAGGTCCAGCCACCATGGCTATGCCTATCCTGCGTTCATAGCATTTTATGTTATAATTAAATTTACCCCGTTACTCGCGTTATGTCACAAATCGATTTACCCTCCCATAAGAAGTTATCACTTCAAAAAGATAATAATAGGTTATTTCCACAAACAATTACCTATTGCTGAGTGTGCGAATTAATATTTTTACGTCGATGGCTGAAGTCAGCGAAGCGAGGGCCCGCACTAACAAAATAGCAACGCCAGAGAACCCCGCCGCTTCTGTGACTTTGAGTTTGATGGAGCTAGGTGTGAGTGGATGAAATTTGTCATCCACATGACAATTACTATGATTTTTTTTATGGTTGACCTTCAAAGGAGTATGGCCTTCCATGGTCCACCCATCTTAGTTCTTCAGAGAACAAACTTGCCGTACAAGTTTTATTTTGTTACATTTTTAAGCACAATAAAGATTAAGAATCAAACTAAGTATTTGGAATACAGCAATACGGGGTGAGCCGAACCATCTCGGGCAACACTCTTATGGGGAGTGACACCCAAACTGCGTTTACGAGTTAATGAACAATTTAAATAGTTTAAAAAAAAAAAAACAAGTTCTAATAGTTTGAATTATATAGAATACTGGAAAACACATGGCTTGCACTACGTATCCTAAAGTACTTTTGCTCGAAATGTTCATGTCTGTCATGAAAATTTAACTATCACGTCTAGTTTTGTAGTTACAAATATGTAAATCAATTGTTATTTCTGTCTTCTGTAAAAAGTTAAATGAATTGCTGTGAAATGCCCCCGTATATTTCGCTCTAAATTAATATTAGCTAATAATTACTTTTTGTTTGCATGTGTTCTTTAGGGTATTAGAAGACTTCAATATTTCCACATCGTAACGTATGCAGTGTCGATATTATTCTTACTTCCAGCACTAATAATCTTCATCATTTATAAGTAAGTAAAGACAGATATTTGCGTTTTAAACCATTTTATGAGGCTATTCTCATAAAACAGCTAATTATTTTTTCGGAAAAAGAAATTAAATTAATTTGATTTTTTAGTATCATACGTATAGTCTCCAAAAGACGTTTAGTGGTATAGCCTCTGATTTCCTTAATATAAAAAATATAGTATTAAAAAGTTTTAAAATAACTGAAAATTATTAGTCATTTACTTTCCACGAAATCATACGGCTGCAGCCAGTACTGCAGTTAGGAAAAATGTTTGGTGGAAGGCAACGTTTTGTGGAGTAAATCTCATGGCTGACGAACAAAAATGGTCAGTTTAAATTACTAATGCACATGTTTGGTTCAAAATGAAATTAATTTAAATTACATTTGCTTTGCATGCAATATACCAGACAGCCCGGTTATCACATCCTAAGACTGCAGTTTCGTTCTTATTAGAACCCCTCAGTCAAGAATAGTGAAGTCATTTCATTGAAGCTGAGAGTGCCAACACACTGATAGATCAAGTGAATTAATCTCACCAGCGAGTGTCTGCTGCATGGTGCGGTTCGACCCGTGAATTGAAGGCAAAGCTACACTCGCTGGTGAGACGAATTCTCTTTATCTACCAGTTTGTTGGCACCCTCAGCTTCATTGAGATGACGTCTGCATCCAGTCCTGTTATTCACTATTCTTGACTGAGAGGTTCTAATAAGAATGAAGCTGTAGTCTCAGGATGTGATAACCTGGCTGCATGGTATACTGCACGTTGTTCTAAAAACCTTAGCCCTGGCTTAGGGACCATAACTTACTGTTAAATACATTTGCTTTATTTCAGGAAAAGATGCCCCCCCCCCCCCGACTACAATACTGTCGACATCCATTGTAATGCGTGAATTATATTAATATTCTATGGGATTACAGATGTAAGACGCGTTTATCCAAAACGGCCTGTATGACCTTAAACGCAGTATTACGCTCATGCACGTTAAAATTTTATATTTTAGTATTTAATGTATTCTAAGTATGATATTATGTCGGTTAACTCGTTCAATTAGTTCTGACACTATGGTTATGAAGAATACATAATTACGCCGATGATGTAAACGCTTATTGTTTAGCTCTAAGGATCAAATTATGCATGTTTATAAACATGACCGATTCAGTGTCTTTTTATACCCAAAAGTGTACTTTTATTGTTTTTTAAATTAATTTGCTTACAAATTTAACATTCAGTAAAAAATCACTTGTTTTTATACATTTTTCTTAATTAGAAAAATAGGAACAGTTTCAGTTAATTTATGAGTTTATTTTATTCAACATTCAGTGTACTTTTTGAAAGGATGTAAATTTGATTAACCTCATCGTCTTTTAGGCAATTGCAAGTGTATAGGATTACCATGCACAAGAACCTATTCACGGCATTGTTGTTCAATGATTTCATGTGCATCGTTTTCAAATGCTACGTAATTTTAGATGAGTTAGAACATGCTGGAGACAGACGGACCATCTTGGAAGACAATGGGGTGAGTAAATCATGTTTAAAAGACACACTTAGTGAATCATTTGTGCCAATCAAAAGCTTTTTTTCGAAGATAAGAACGTAAAGTACGTAAAACAGAAATATACAACATAGTTCAAGATCCCGCTGTTTTTAAAACAAAACATATTTTTTATTCATAATTATGATCAGAGGAACGGGTTTTGCGGGATTGTTTATCTAAATAAGGCCGGAAGTAAGAGCAACTATTGCCTCCGAGTTGGATTTTAGGTGAGCTTTATCAGTTTCCGTTCTATATTTTAAAAACTATTTACTTGTTAGTGAAAATATTCAATAATAAGTTTAAAAAAGTATAAAACTCCCCATAAAAGGTTTTCCCATTCTTATTGCAGCACTAAGAGATGCGGAAGTATTTAATTTCAAATTCACAAAGTTGAAAAACCTACCATCTTCCCCCTTCCTCCCCCCCCCCTGTCTTATTTTTCTGATTCTGCGAAAGGCAAACAAATCATTTTACCATTTTGCTCGAACTATAGTTCAAATTACGCGAACTTTGAAATGAAAAGTATCAGCTCATCTTACAGTTACAGTAAAAATGCAAACTGCTTCTTTAAGGTATTTTTTTGCTCTTTAACTTGTCAATGTATTGAAAGAGTATTTAGAGAAAGGCAATCCAGAATTCGGTGACATTCATGATGAATCAACTTAAAGTTCCCGAGATGCAATAACTAAAGACACTAAAAGTATTCAGATAAGCAGAAAATGGAATTTGACTTAAAAACATATTAGTCTTTTACTTGAAATGTTAAAATGGAGATTAACTGTTAAAGGGTTTAAAAAAGCTGTTGTGCAATAGTTTAAAATTTTGCTTGAAATAACAAAAGTCCTTCTCTTGGTTTTCAAAATGTTAATTCTTCAAGTGAGATGTTTTTGAAAGGTTTTTTTAATGTAAGAAGAGCATTTGTTTTCATTTAGAAAGTAAACATTTTAGCTGAGTTAAAAGAATGGCTCATGTTATTAAAATTCCCCAGCATAAATAAGGAAAATAAACTCTTTTTTTCCCTTCAAAAATTAAAATTTAGACACTGATGAACTGTGTTTCTCTTGAGAATCTTTCTCCAAAATATCTACAAAGAATGAATCAGTTTCTTAAAAGTACAGAATCTTCATAGCATAATGTAACATACTAAATATATAATCACCAGAGTTAAGGTCATTTCGTGCGACTTTGCAGTTTTATAAAATAAATTTAAATACCGTTAATAATTTAAGAATGCTTAGTAATTTCATTAATATTTAGTTTTATGTCTGTAAATGATTTAGAAAAAAACTTCGATTTACTGTTTAAAACTGCATTAACAATAACTCAGTTGATTCGTTAGTTCTCATACATTGTTTCAACTTGGTTGTAAAGTTGTGAGTTTTGAACTCAAGTTCAAGTATTAAACTTTTACCTTTTTTATAATGTTATGACACCTTTAGTAATCTTTACTTTTGCTATTGATTAACTGCCAATGAATTTATTTCATTTCATCCTTTTCTTATGTTCTTCTCTATATACTATACTGTATGTTTACCTTTTCTCAACATTTTTTGGAAATCGCAATTTTAGGGTATTAACGCAAAGGGTCGATGTTTTGAAATAGTGCCATTTAACTGTTAGATATCATCAATAATCATTTAAGTTGAAAAACATGCTTATACGCATTAAGCCTACGAGATTGATTGAATTAGTGGCGTCTTTGCAGTAAATGTGAAACGAGATTTTGTCATGGACTGTACGTATTTCAATTTTGTACCAATAACCTTTTTTTCTACTTTTCGGAACAAAACAAAGTTTTTAATGTCTAAAAAATTCTTAGTTTTTGGCGTTAAAAATAATTTTTAATGTTAGTGGTTCTTGTATGATTCAACTTCGAGTTTTGACTGTGTGCACATGCTTATGATTATCATTTCTTAATTGTTCAAAAAAATATTTATTTAAAAAGGAATTACTAAAAAGCATAGTCCAGTAGTTAGGGACGTTTTAGATTTTAAAACGGGGGCATCATTTTTAACGTATGCACATTTGTAGAACTCTTTAATGTTCAACAAGTACCTCTTACCTAATTGCATCATTAAATTTCTTTTCTTCATTCAAAAAGTGTAAGAAAAGACCTTTCCCCAAAATCCACCATTATTTTATATATTTATTAATGGTTTATTTGAAATATTTACTTATTTATTTACTTTACATTTTTTTATTTCTTTTCTTTTGTTTTTAGGGCAAAGCTTTACAAACTAGGGTTTTGTTTTTAAGGATCTGCTGTACCTTAACAATCATCTATGCTTTTATTTTTACTTTTAGTTTTACGGAAAAATAGGCTAAAAATCGTGAAACATAAAACGTTTCCCTTTATTTTACGTTACAAGAAATTTTCTTCAAGGGTATCGGCAAATGATGGGGTTTCCAGCTAGTAACAATTGAAACGGTCGTAATTAACCGAATAAATCGCTTGGCTCGCTTGGAAAAAGAGTGTCACAATACGAAGTTTTTAATTTTCTTTTATTTATTTATTTTTGTCGCTTAAAGGGCATCAAACGACGTTATTCTCTTAAAAAAATAGTTTATTTCTTATGAAAATTTTATTTTCTTGAGAAAATAATGACAGATTTTTTGGTTTAATATTAACCACCGGAGAGCACAGCAACATTTACTTTTCTTATAGTAAACTTTCTGAAGCGTTAAACTTTAAACGCTTCTACTGTAAAGTTTCATTTCCTCGTAGTGTGGCACTTCGTCTTCCAAATGAGCGATTTATTTATTTATTTATTTTATTTTATTTTATTTATTTATTTATTTATTTTTTAAAGGAGGGGCTGACTTTTTGCAGTATCCACTGATAATGTAATTATTTCAGGTGTTCTTGGTTAACTAAAAAGAATCTATTAGAGTCACATACATTCTTTTAGTTGTTGGATTTAGGATTTAAACAAAAAAAAATATTTAAGAAATTATAATCTTCCTATATAATTGGACAGTAAGAGATACAACAAAGATGATCTTTTATTTCCTTTTTTAAAAACTTGCAAAGTGTTCACCATTCTTAGTTCTTCGAGAAGTGAATGAAATCCATTTCTTATGTGTGAAACATAAGAAAACAGTCAAAACTGGACAATTCTCTAAAATAACTAACTTTCATTGCACATTATGGGAGGAAAAATTATACATGTCTACTTTTTATGTTTTTTGTGTTTTGAATGTTCGACATTTTGAGTGGAAATAAAAAATATTTAAATGTAATATTTGAAACATTTTATTTGTTTTTATAATTCTCACAATGCTAGATTTTTATTTAAAATACCCAGCGCAAAAATAAACTTAGACAACATTTTTGAGGCATACTTTTGAGTTTCAATTCGGGGAATACTCATTTAGAGCAGGTAAAAACATCTCTGATTTACAGCAAAAACAAATTTGTAATTCTGTAAGACACAGGTTCAAAGAAAATGTGTTTTTTCTCCTCTTTTCAGGTTGTTTGTAAAGTTCTTTACATAGCAACCAAGTACACTCGCATGACGACATATATGTGGATGTTTTGTGAAGGGTTTTATTTGCATAAGCTTATAGCAGCTTCGTTTGCTGAGCAAAAGTCAATTCAAATGTTTTATTTCATAGGATGGGGTAAGTGCGAATACGTTATTTTAATTGTTTGATTTTTATGTTTGTATTCTAACTACAATCATTTTTTTTTTTTTTACCGTCCATTTTTTCAAACCATAATGCAAATGAACTTACTGATGTCAAAACTGAAGAAGTGATTTTTGCTTTTACTTCAATGATATTATTTAATGATTTAAAATTAATTCAATCGGAAAAATTAAAAAGGAAGTTTTCTGTATACGGAGGCAAACAAATTCTGGTTGTTAAAAAATAATAATAATTATAAAAATAGCACAAACAATCATATAATTACACTTATGTTTTTTTACAAACTTCCGGGAGGAGCATTCTCAATTGATCGGCGTAACGAACACGAAGGGACTGCGATATTTGCTCATTATAACCGGTTACTCGTAAAAACGGGATCACGGAAAAATCAATAAAATTCATGCTTATTAGCTTTTTCTGTTTCTTATTTCTGTAGAGTACCAAACAAGTAGGTCAATGTGCTTTGAACTGCCTTATTGTCTGTTTCTTTCTTCTGTTTTGAGGAATGCTCATGGCATGGAAAAATCTTCATTTGCACACCTGGATTCGAAATAAGTTGGAATTTTTTCTGCTCACTAAAAGCCATTGATTATGTTAAGAGTGGCTTAGGCTAAAATTCTTCATATTTGTCGTTATCTTCATTGCTTTCACTATACTTTTATCTGCTTTAGCTTGAGTTTGAACTACATTATCCTCGAAACTGCAAAGTTAAAGAAAAAGGCCGTCATCACTTGTTCCCAGATATATGACACATCACTAACATTCGGTTGACTTCGGAGCGTTAAACATTTCTTCCAAGATATATACAATTTTCAAGTATTCCTTAACTGTACAAGGTAAAAGAAAAGGGCCGTCATCACTTGTTCTCAGATATCATGACATATCACTGACATTTGGTAGACTTCGGAGTTTAAAACATTTTTCCAGGAAAGGGCAAACTGAGCTGGAGAAAAAAAGCAAATTTTATAAATCACACAGCATTGCTCACTCTAAGCGGGTTTCCAGTAATCCTTTTATGGACTTAACATTGTGCCAACCAAGTTTGTCGAACTTTCTTGATAAATCCGAACTCTCATTAAATCAAGGCTAATTATAAGCGAGTAAACTAGTTGTTTTTCCGCATATGAATTGTGAGTAAGACCACCTTTATTTGTCTGTCCAAGAGTTTCGCAAGACCGGTCATTCCTTAGATGAAAACGATAGAGATAGCGGTTGGTAATTACTTGTGTACATGAAAGTGATTGGTATTTACATTTGTACACGTGTACATGCATGTATATAATCTAGGCTAAATCTAGCAGGAAAAGAAGCTACTGAACAAAACTACTCTAAAATACCTGGGTGTTTGCAAGTACCTTGGATGGAGAATTACTTTTTAAACACAGATCAATCATTTCAATCTGGGATCTAAGAGCTCGAATGATCTTATTAGCTGCTGATTTACTGCTCCTCAAAGATCAACTGACTTTAGGCACTAGAAAACAGGTGTAAGCAAGAGCCGCACGACGCGACTGTCAACCTCTTTTTTTTCTGGTATGTCACAATGGCTGGGGATGCCTCGGAATGTAAGATTTTTGTCTTTGAGGCTTTTCAGCAGTTCACGAAATTTGGGCAGATAGAAATGATAGTCAATAGTGTGCAGGATAAAGAAAGTCTGGAAAAGAAAGTGAATCAGTGGGTATGCAGATATTAACTGCATCAACTGACTTACACTCGTGCTGGCAGAATAGCCGCGAGAGGTTCCATATCAAGCTGTAACAACCAAAGGGTAAGTGGACTTTTTACAGTTATAAGTAAAAAGTGTTTGAACATCATATCCTAAGTAGGCTTTCATTGATTATTTTTATAAATGATGCTCTATGGCTGCACCTTCCAGGACAACCAGTACGATCTCTAGCCTCAAAACAGAGGAGAGATTCCCCTATTGCTTGTATTGATTATCTCTAAAATTTTTATTTTGTCACTGCAGCCCTTTGCTTCTCACTGCCTCATATGTCTTTAAAATCTACATTAAAATCCAGGCAGAAAAATTTTGCTCCACTTTTACTGTTTTAAACCGCATTACGCAGATTAAAATCTATTTTACGGACGTACACAGCTGATATTTTAATGATATCAATATTTTGTGCAAACAAGCACTGAAATATCTCTATATTACTTTTTCAGCGTTGCTATTTGAAAAAACCACTGGTGTAATAAAATACTTTATTTTCTCGTGTTCTATATTTAATATCATAGCTAACCCTCTGCACTTGGAATCTGTTTCGCTCAACTTTCAGTTTGAGTTTAAATTCTAGAGTTTCGCTCCTCCCCCCCCCCCCTCCCCTCCAAATTTCAGCTTAATTTACTTCTCTCTAAAATTTTCCCCGCTTTCTCTCTCTCTCTCACACACACACACACACACAAATTCATTCCCCCAACTTTTGTTGGGAGTTGCGCAAACCCCCAACAAAAGGGGGTTCCTCATGTTGCGCTGGAATGAAATTTATTCCCTGTAATTAGTAATAAAAAGTATGTTCCCCGCGAAATGGAAATCCATATAATGATCATGCTAGAAATACGATTTTCCTCATTAAGTGGAGTTTAAAATATCAATTTATTGAAGTAAGCAATAAAACGCTGTGGTTCATAAAAGTTGTTAAAAAGCCATCAAATTGATTACTTAAGTAAAGGATCCCCCCCCCCCAAAAAAAAGAGGGTCTTTTATTTGCAAAGCTCGAAAAATCCAAGACCAATCATCTAGAATTTAGTTTGCTAACTTTATTAACACTCTTAATTATTTCTATAACATTTTTTTGGCAACGATTGAAAAGCCTATTGCACCATCTGAAGTATACAATAAAAGCACGTGATGTGAAAGCTTTCAATTACCATAATTCCATTGCTTATCATTGAAAGTATTGCACTTGACGAATCATACGTTAGTGCTTAAAAAGAGTAATGCATAATTATAACGCTGGTGCAAAAGATACAATAAATCAAGTTTCATGATGTTTTCAATAGTTCCTTTGCATTCTTACAACACGTATAGCTATCACAGGGGGTAGATATTATTGAGATTGCTTCCTTGACATTATTTTTTGAGAAGTATTCAGTTAAAACTTTTCTACGTTTGAATATGTTTATTCCGAATGATTACCCAAATCCAAACTTTAAAATGTACATTTTGCTATTTGAAGACACTATTTTTCAGCCAAAGTACTTGATTAACAGACAGTCGTTTAGGTGTTCGGAGCTACCGTGATAATAGTCGCATAAGTAAATATATGCTAATGTAGTCCAAAAAGCAACCAAGCGTAGACCCAGTTCTTTTAAAACTGTTAGAAAGCCAAATTGTATTCTTAGTTCAAACAGAAATGAATCCATTAATGTTAGTTTTAAATAAAGAACGACAGAGCTTCCAACAAATCTGCCATTTCCCCAATGAAACATTTACAAGCAAAGAGGTGTAAGTACGAAAATAAAAATTTGCAGATTACTAATTAAAATTCTAGAAGAAAATCTCCTCTGCATCGAAGAAAGAGATGGCACTAGTAGACCTGGTAGGTGCTACTATACATTTTGATTTAGGAAAGCTTACCAAGTGTTTGATCTTTGTACGTGTTGGGCTGAAAAATTGAAAAAGTCCACTTAAATCCCTTTGCTTCTCATTGCCTAATATTGCCTTTCAAAAGAGCGAAATCTTGCATCTGCTTTTAAATGATGACTCTACTGGGAATACATTCTTCATTCAGCTAGTTTATTTTTCCTTCTAATTTCTGCTTCTATTTCCTTTCTCGTCTACTTTTGGAATATTCTGTCCTAAAACTATTTGAAGCAATTTCGTTTCAATAAGCGAGAGTTTCAACAACGCAAGAGTATAATTAGAAAAGCGTTGAACAGCAATAACATAAGATTTTTTTTCCAGACAGCAGAGCAGTTGGAAAGAGAGTCAATTCATTTCGAAATGTATTTAAATGTCGAAAATCATTAGTTTGTGAATAAACGTTAAGAGTATTTCTTAATTTTTATTTTTATATCGAATGTATTTTGTTAAAGCATAGCCAGAATATACCACCTGGGAGGAGGAGAGCATGGATAGTCCTTACATGTGCATGAATTTCTGCTCTAGGAGTGGTTTAAATGTTAAAACAAATAGATTTCGGGGTTCGACCTCCAAAACCTTTCTTGCTGAGCCCCTGAAATAAATGCAAGGCACTGCATAGTCCAACCGAAAACAAATGACATTGGTAAATCATTTTAGAAAAGCATTCCATTCCTTAAAATGGGTAGAAAGAAACAAGAACGCTGACATTATTACGAGTTTAACGACATTTCGGCGATATGAATTGTATTTTTTTAACAAATTTCATAAAAAATGAAAATTTCAACGCGGACAAACACGAGGCAATATTGTAGCAAACCGCTTGAAAGTTACCGCCTACATCATTTATTTTTTTATTTCATTGAATATTTCAATTGAGATTGTTGTAAATATTTTCAGTGAAATATTTTAATGCCTAATTTATCATTTGCTGATTACAGCCCTTGATGTTTATTTTTACTACAAAAATGACGTATGTAATTTTGATTACTTTAATGCTTAACATTTAGAATTAATTGAAATGGAAAAAAAGAACATATAAACTTAATATATTTTTTGTTATGTGATTTTTTAGACCTGAAAAGTTTAAGTTGCAGTAACAACTGCAACAAGTTGGCGAAAAATAAAAATAACAAGCTTTGTTTTTTATTGCAATCCTACTCTCGCCAATTGTCAATTCAAATTAACTATAGGTGTCACTGCAGCCTCTGATCAACGGCTGCTAAAAGAGATGAAACCATGTCCCATCCGCTTACGTATGATGTGACCTAAACAATGACACATCTGCCTTGACCGCACAGAATTGAAATGATTAATTGCCTCTTCGGTTAATTCCTTGAATTCCAAGATAGCGTTTTCAATCTCTAGTATCAATACCACACTTGCAAATTTCATTCTTCATTTTTTCTCTGCGTATCACCCCTTCATGAAAATGCATTCTTCTGGCATGGTCATTGGTCAAAGGCCGTCTCCTGCCTGCCAGACTTTAGTTTCTTTTAAATAGCAATAAAAGATATAAACAGGGGCATAACGGGGGAAGAGAGGGGGGAATCTTCTAGAGCCCTTGAATTTAAAACTATTTCAAATGCTAATCTAGTAAATTTTTAGGCAAGGACTGATGACCAACCCCTCTCCCTCGTCCGCGATATAAATTTCTGTCTGCGCTAGGGAGACAATCATTGATAAATTTTAAAAATATGAGCAGCTAACTGCATGTAAGGAAAGAAGAGAATCATGCAATCATGTCCCAAACAAACAATTCAAAATGAACCATTTTAGAGCGACGTCAACCATTGTGTATGGTTTTTTGTAAGTGGCTCAGGGGCGGATCCAGAAATCTTTGTAAGGGAGGTAAAGTTTCAATGAACAGACCTGAATCGTAAAAAAGTATCAGTAAGCAGGTGTGCCCATCCCCCTAAAAGGGACGGAGCACCTCTCATATGCTATGGAGCACCCTCCACCCCAACTGAGACAAAAATCCTTTCAAATTGCCACCTCCCCTTCTCCCTAAAACTTTCAACGGCGCAACCTGTACCATGGGTCATATTCCTTCAACTTCTCATCAAAAGTAACATTTTTTTAGGCAGACAGGTTGATCACGATGAAAAAAGCACGCGCACACACACACACATGTGGTTTGAGATGGAAGAGTACTCTGGGAAAACGTTAAGCTTATTAGAGATGATTCTTCTTTTGAAAATGAACAAAAACTCAAAATAACAACAGCCCAGTAAACGAACCCAGTCATTCCTTTGAATTATGATGCGCTGAAAAGAAATACCTTGCAGAATCAAGTTTTAAAAAAAAGTAAACATTGACTTCACGTACTATTTTTTGAATCTAAGAAATTTAACTTCAAAAATGATCATAATAAAATTCTTGTCACATGGGGGTCAGCTGACCCTTTGAACCCTCCCCTGAATCCGCCCCTGAAGCGGCAAAATACTATTTTCCAAAATACAAAGCATTATACACGTTACACGCTTGTAAATAAACATATCTGCTCAATCAAGTAATTAGAACTAAACATGTTCATTATGACTGAAATTTTTTCGCCAAGATTTAGAATCAGTCATTCCAGAGCACAGTCAGAACTAATGAATCATAGATGGTATAAATATCTTCGCCACAGAGCAACAATAAGATATCTTACTATTATTCCGAGAATTAAATATCTTACAGTTGCTCTGAGGCGACGATAAAGGATTTGAAACCAGCAATTTGCGCTAATTCAACTTAGGATAAAACTATCAATTGAAATGGCTTTTTAAAGCAGTATTTCTGTTTTCTCTAAGTTCGATCAACATAGATCAAGTTACTTTCCGAAATGTCCCTTCATTCGATTTTAACAATTCATTATTATCGTTTGGTCATTAATTTAAAAATAGAAAGATTTTAATTTTTCTTCAATTTGAACTACTTTAAAAGCATTTGAATGAGCCAATCGAGTAAATTGCACCTGGGCACTTAACGGAAGCATTTGAGCCTGTACTAAACTATATCCAGTAAGATACTGCCCTTAAGCCAGGGCTAAAGTTTTAAAACGACATGCGATATACCGGGCAGCCCGGTTATCACATCCGAAGACGGCAGGTTATTCTTTGTTAGGGACTCATCAGTCTTAAAAAGTGAAGAACCAAGCTGCAGGAATTTGTCATCTCGTTGAAGCTGAGAGAGCCAACAAACTGGTGACTAAAGTAGAGCTCGTAGCCATGGTGTGGTTCAACCATTGAAGAAAGAAAAAATGGAGGGAGTGAAGACTTTCAGTCATGAAACCAAGATCCCAAGTAACGTGATAGATTTTAAAGCAAAGTGTTGGAAGAAACCAGGTTTATTTTGCTTCTTTCACGCAAAACGTGCCAACTATTCGTCGTTGTTGAGTCACGTGACTTGGGGGTCTTTGGGTCAGCTTGTGCTAAGCCAATGATTGGCCTTACTCCCACTATTTTTATTCCTGCTCTAAGGGTTCAAACCGTAAATAAAAGGCGAATCCTGGGTATTAATCAGTAAGTCATTCCCCTTTAAGAATGGCTAAGACTGCAGTTTCGTCCTTGTTATGGAATCATCGTTCTGGAATAGTGAATAACTAAGCTGCAGGCATTTGTCACCTCATTGAAGCCGAGAGTGCTAACAAGTTGTTAGCTAAAGTAAAATTTAGCTCACAAGCGCGAGTCAGCAGCCATGGTGCGGTTCAATTCGTAAATTGAAGGCAACGTTTAGGTATTAAGCAGTAATTTACCACCCTTAAGCCAGAGCTAAGACAGAAATTCTTGCAACATACCGACAACTCGGTTATCTTATCATGAGACTGCAGTTTCGACCACCTTGCCATGAACTCATCAATCTGAAATAGTGAATAATCGAGTCGGAGACATCTCCGGGCTGACGGTATATTGCATGTCTGAACTATATCAGTTTAAAAGAGACTGGTTGTCCGTCAAATGATTTAAATTTAAAAACAAAGCTTTGATCTAACAGAAAATTTTGTTTTAACTATTTAAATCATGTGTAATTTAGCTCGAGGTGTTTAAAGTAAACAATGCGTGCATTCAGAGTAATTCAATAGGTATTTTATAGGTAAGAGTTCACTTTATAAATAAGTAATTGAACATGTCACTTATTTATGTCAACAAATTGTGTACTAAAGCCAATAAAAATAAAAGAGGAATAAATCCTTCAAACAAAGCAGTGAAAACTTTTACATGTTTGAAATTAAATAGTAATAGCACTAACAAATAAATAGACATAATTGAACACGCCTATTTACTTATGTTAACAAATTGTACTCTAAAGCCAATAAGAATAAACAAGAAATAGATCCTTCAAACGAATCAGTGAAAACTTTTACGTGTTTGAAATTTAATAGTAATAACACGAACAAATAAGTAGGTACAATTGTTACGCTGTTGTTATGCATAATTGGCAATTAGGGAAATAAAAATCTATAAATTTTGCTTTGTTACTTGGATTTAGACATTTTAAATAATATTTTGTTAACTGTAAATTCTTTATTGAGAATTCTAAGTTACATAAAAAGAAAATAATAACTAAGTGGAAGAAATGTATATATATTTCTGATATAATATATATATAATAAATATATATAAATATAAATATAAAACATATAAATGATATAAGTCTGATATATATATATATATATATATATATATATATATATATATATATATATATATATATATATATATATATATATCAGACTTATATCATTTGAGATGGTATATCTTCATAAAACATCGCATGAATGCTAAATAAAATTTACCAAAAAAAGAAATGTTTCTAGAAGATAATGCCGTTTAGTACTGCCGACATTTGCAAGATACATAATTTTACATTCGATCGGGAAGTGCATTTTAGGCGATGTTTATTTATGGAAAAAAATATTTGTCAAAAAATAAATCGAATGATAGACTTCTTAATAAGATGCTAAAAAGGAAGTTGGAAACTGAAATATGGAGCTTTGATCTTTACCCAAAATGAAATAGATTTAAATACCAAATTATATGAAATGTAAAAATGTAAGTTATTTCATAATTTAAGAAGATCGTAAAGCATTTCAGAGTATACTTTTTATAAAGTAGATTTTATTCAAATTTATTCATTTCTCTTTTCGTGGGCAATTCGCATAAGAAAAAACTCCTTTCATTTTCATGAAGGTAAATGCGATCATATTCAAAAACATTTTTAGATGAAAAATTTAAAATTAAAGCTAACAAACTTTCCGTTTGTGCTTACTGTTTATGCATTAACTAGTGGCACCCGCACGGCTTTGCTCATAGTAGAAAATTAAAAGGTCTTTTGGTTCGCCTGTATTTACAAATATTATATGGTGAATTTCTCGTCAACTGGCTTGCCCATGTTACATGCCCTTGTGATAACTTGGTAACTTACTCGTCCATCTTATGATAATTTTTTTCGGTAAAATGTTCTTAAAATTGGAATAGAGAAAGAACAAAATCGAATTTTCAAAAAATCGCTTCGAGGTGCACACCCCCGTGCTAAAAACTAACTCTGTGCCAAATTTCATGAAAAGCGACCGAACGGTCTAGGCGCTGTGCGCATCACAGAGATCCTGACAGACAGATATCCGGACAGAGAGACTCTCAGCTTTATTTTTAGTAAAGATTAAATTGAATAATTAGTTGCAACCATAGCAGAGAAGTAATTATGCTGTTTATGCGAGCTTTTATAAAACATTACATTCTGTAAGTATAACTGAAAAGGTAGAATATACGAAAATTTTACAAAGTTATCTCAAATAAAATATGCATCTGGCAAACATAACGTTAATGTCTAAGGTTTTTAAAATGCAAAAACATGGTTACCCTAATGATGCATAACAACACAAAATGTAATCGATATTTAATGAGATCATAGAGTTAATCAGGGTTCTGAAAAATAAAGATGGGGAAAGTTTTCTCAAGGAAGAATAGTGAACGCATTATGAAGGGCATTAAAATTAAGAGGACTGATGCTTTCATACAATATTATTTTCCTTGGCTTTCCACGTGCGATTTTAATCTACAAGTAACTAAAATTAAAAATTATAAAAAAAACTGACTGAGTCGAAGATGTAGAATCAAGAGGGAAAGTTGAAAATAAATTTTAAAGCCTTATACTATTAAAAATCAATTATAAGTATTTTATTTGTTAACAAATAGAAACTGGCAACAAATAAAAAATTTAAACCAATGCGTTTTCTTTCCTAGTCGGCCAACAATGAATTCGGTTATCATAGTGTGAATAAAAGCAATAGCCATATTTAAAATTTGCTTTAAAAACATTATAATTCGAATTTTATGCAACATGGAAGTTCCAAGCACATTCTATCAGACGTAGAAAAAAATTATTCTTTATGTAAGTAATACATTTTTAAAATTTTAAATATGTGTTCACTGCAAAAACCACGAAAAACCTAGCGAAGAATACTCTCGATAAATTCTCCTGTCGAATAAAAAAAAAATCAAAAAAGTCGCTCAGGTTTGTGAGGGCAAAAAAAAGAAAAAGAAAAAAAAAAAAAACTAATTTGAATTCTGAAATTTTTAATTCAAATTTTGTATTTCGCAATCAAGAGTTTCGGCAGGACATTACTCATTGGATTTATTGTTTCTAGAAACGGCTTCTGTCCCTCCAAGCCTGCCCCTTCTCTTAGGCGGTATTATAGTTGTGTATGTGTAGGCGTGCGTGCGTTCATGTGTAGGCTAGGCTTGTGTGTGTGTGCGTAGTCCTGTGTGTATGCACAAAGGCGTAAGTGTATGTGTGCAAAGGCGGGTATGTGTGTGTCAAAGTGTATGTGTGTCAGTGTGTACGTGTGTATAGTCTTGCGTGTGTGTGAGAGAGTGTGTAAGAGCGCGCGAGTGTGTAGGACATGGATTCCAGGTATCAGTGGTCAGGACTAGAGGATGCAAAGGCCAATGGGCGGTGGCGCTGCAGAGGCCCCGGTCCAATCTGAAGAAGGGACTGGAACGTCAAGGGCGGTCAAGTAAAAACAATTTGCAATCGCGATTGCTCAATTTAAAAAAAAAGTGCATCCATTTAGGCGTTAGAGTGCCACATACAGACACCCAAACACGCACATACACAAATACAAAAATACACACACACGTCCAACCTTTAACCCCTTTCCTTTGTGTGTCGGGGGTTAAAAACCGAACAAAGCAATGCAAAATGGCGGACGTTTTAACACTAAAATTGCGCAGTCTATCGGACACATAATCGGACAACACTCACTTAACCAACAAGCATGCGAGTAGGTTTGCATCGGGAGTGAATAGGTGCTGTAACGAAAATAAATTCTCTTTTCAAGTAAAGTTGATCACGAACTTAGGATTCAACTATTTTTCATTGGCATTCCAGTGTACTCGAAAATTTAGTACCCTTTTTACTTCCCGTTCTTTTTGAACATTTTTTTTTGTTTGTTTTAGTTTTCCCAGTTTTCCCAGTTGGAACCTTTGCTCTCCTTAGATGGTACTTTGCAGACGAGGAGTAAGTATTTGTAATTATATTTTCTTATTTCAGTAATCTTTAAGCCTGATAAATATTCTTTGAGAAATTAACTGACCATCTGTGCAAATAGAGCTTTTTCTACTTCATATAACCAGTATTTAATGCTGAAATGCATTGAAAACAGGATAACTACTATTAATTGCATTTAATGTTAGAATTTATGTTGCCACTGACCTTTAATCAAACTTTTCAGTGATTCATTACGATTAGTATTTGAATGCGTTTTTAAAAAGAAGACACTAATCGTATGGGATTCCATAATAAAACTGTATCGAAATACAGTGTGATTTCAATTTATGTCCAACTTTTAAAATGCTGTAAAAAAAGAGCCACTGGTCAGAAGGACTTCGAGTTTTAACTGAATACATTTGATGAAAGGGGAAAATTACGTAATAACAAAAAAAAAGTTCTAAAGTTAATGAATCTTTGAAAGAAGTATCGCACTCTGCTGGTCAAGGTCGGCGAGGACGTTAAGCTGTGTCGTAGCAACGTTAAATTCCTTTCGTTAATGGAAGAATATCTCTGTTGCGATGTCTGCCATGAATCTGACGAAAATGATAGGAAGATTCTAACAGACATGTTCTTTTGAAGTGAAATCGGGAAGTGGGGGAAAATTAATTGCTTCGACGTCATTAGAAGATGTGACCAAAGTAATACAGAAAAGAAATATCTTATATATGCCGTATAGTTTCTGACTTTTTCAAATACAGTAGACCCTCCTTTTACGCGGTAGTTACACTCCACGGAAATGCCGCGTAAAACAAAACCGCGTAAATTGAGACTTAAAAATGGTGTTAACATAGGGGTTAGGTTCCGTAGCTGAAAAAAAAAACATTCTAATGATAGAGAAATGTATGGAATAAGTTTAATGTTTACTTATTCCAATACACACGCACAACGTGTATTAAGAAAACATGAATTAATTTAGTGCTTATTAAAAGGAGCTGTTTATGTTATTCTTTGGGCGTACAATATTTTTTATTCTCTGTAGTTCTTTGCGGCGCATTAACGCTTCCATGATCACTCGCTTAATTTCCGTGACGGGATCTTCTTTCACTAATAAATCAAATCATTTGCCATTGTCTAGGAATGGTTCAAAATTCTCAGTATGAAAGCTTTAGGTTGTGTGTCATTGATGTTGTCTATGGTTTGTTCTCCCTTTGTCACTTCTCAAAAAGTTCTTCCTGTAAACTCCAAATTGTGCGAGTTGAATAATTTTACTTCAGGAAAGAACTCTGGAACCAATTGCAAAGAATTTCTCCAGTTGCCCAAGCTCGCTTATTTGCATATCAAAATGCAGTTTATTACTTGTTAACGATCTCAGGAGTTGGATTTTTGAAAGACGGGAAAATTTTGTCTGTTTGCAATGCCGGATCCACGAAAAATCGAAACTCATCCGCGTAAAATAAAATAAAAGTGTCCAATCTTAAACAGCGTATAATCGAAACCGCGTAAAATAAACCCGTGTAAAACGAGGGTCTACTGTGTATCCAGTTCAAACTTGAAGTCATTCTGGACAGCATTCTTTTTGTACAGCTGTAACGAGGAAATCACTTGATTGCATAACAACCTCCTTTGGACCGATTGGCTTTAATTACTTTTTTTTAAGTTTTGGTTAGTAAATCTAAGTAACATTAAGCCAGTATCAAAGGATTTAAGTTTTCGAAATTGATATATTTGCTGTTAGAGATGCTTGTAAACTCTTCGACAAATTCCCTAACTAAAGGAAAGTCTCCCTGAGTTTTCCGAGATGATTTCGCAAATCTTTTGGTCACTGGTGTATGTAACCGCTTTTGGCGCTATTTTAAGAAACAAATTTTCAAAGTTTCTACTATTCAAGGAAAGAGGATACATCCTGATGATCATCGAAGTTATAGGAGCTGTCCTCACTGTACAGACATTGAACTCTCTCCCATCCATATCTTTGACTGCCCTGCCATTTTGGCGAAGCTCTTCAGAATTCATCCTGCTCCCCCACATCAACTTCTCTATCCCTCAGAAGTTACTGATGTGGCAGTGGCTGTTTTGGACACTTTTGGACCAATTTGATTCTATCGCACTGTTCCACTGGACAAGACAGGCACAATATATGATGTGTGAAATTTATGATTTCGGAAATGTTCCTTTTTAACCTCTGGTGAAAGGTTTACTCAATCCTTAGAACTTTCACTTTACTGAAACCTCAGTGATGATGACCTCAGTTAAAATGATTTTTTCCACAAACATACTTTATTTATAGAAGAGAAAAATTTAATCGAATAAATTCTTAAGTTAAGCATTTAGCTTCACAAATTGACGTCAAAAGTTTAAAATGTAGTGTAAGTCTCATCACATCATTTTTCTTCGATAGGAATATCAAATTGCTTGAAACATATTTCAGGAAACATGTCTGTCAAAATCAAAGTAATAGTAATTCATTGGAATACAATTGTTTTTAGACTGTATATTGTGATTTAAAAGGCCTTATACTTCTGTAATGGGCTAGAAAAAGTAAACCACAAGCATATTGAATAAATTTTTACTTCTATACGAGATGAAAAAAAAATTTGTGAACATCTTGTTCCAACTTATTGTTCTACTTGTTCCAACTCTTGTTCCATCTTATCCAACTAAGTTATGGTAACCAACAATGTTATAAAACACAATGAATAGCATCACTAAAAATTGGTTTTAAGCACTTAATTGATTGTACGTTCTTTACCGTAGTTTTATATTTTAAGAATAAATGACCAATCTCTTTTAAATATCATCATTTGTAGACAATCCATATGATTAATGCTTTTTCAGATGCTGGGCAGTGCCTGTGAATCCATACGAATGGGTCACGAACAGTCCAAATCTCTTGAGCCTTGTAGTAAGCAAATAATTTTATTTTTCTTCCAATACTTTCGCATTATTCGTCAAATTTCTAGGTTTGCACAAAAAGGGGGGGGGGGGGCGCGGGAGTTCTCATACAAGTATAATTATAGAACACTACAAAAGTACTGAGATTTACTGCTAAGAACCAATCAGAAATAAAAGCTAAAATTTTAAATTCGAGGAATAACGGGCAAAGATAAAATCTAAAAATGTCACACTGTGCAAGTGGATCCTTTAGTAACAATAAGGTAAAATTTACCATGATTGTGTGATTATAGCATACTCTAATGGTTCGGTTTTAGGTTACAAAGAACAAAAGAAATATATGAGAGATATGTACGTTGTTTTCCTTTGGTTTAATGTATCTTAGCTTTGATATTCTCTGAATATATCTTGTTTTATTCAGAACTAGTGGCACCCGCACGGCTTTGCCCGTAGTAGAAAATTAAAAGGTATTTTGGTTCGCCTGTATTTTTACAAATAATGTATGATGAATTTCTCGCCAGTTGGCTTGCCTATGTTACGGTTCCACGTTATGAAAACTTGGTAATTTACTCGTCCATCTTATGATAATTTTGCTCGGGAAAGTGTTCTTAAAATTGGAGTAGAAAAAGAACAAAATCGAGTTTTTGAAAAATCGCTTCGAGGTGCGCACTCCCATGCTACAAACTAATTCTTTGAAAAATTTCATGAAAATCGCCGAACGGTCTAGGCTCTATGCGCGTCACTGAGATCCTGACAGACAGAGATCCGGAAAGACAGAGGTGAGATCCAGACAGAGAGACTTTCAGCTTTATTATTAGTAAAAATAAAGATACTTGTAAAATGTTCTTTCGCTTAGTTGCTTGCATGAAATTAGCCAATTTCAAACATGATTTGCGCAATGCTAACTAGTTGTTTAAGTTTCATGTTTTTCTTTTATTATTATTATTTTTGTATTTCCCTTTCTTTTCCTGTTTAGCACTCAAGGATTACTTTTCTTTTTTTTTTGCACATTGAGTGGCATGCCGCTCCACTTTAAAAACCATCATTTGAATTGAACAAACATATAATCATACGTATGTTCATGGCCCCACTGAATACGCTTACGGGCCTCGACAATTTTTGACTTTTCTGTGTTAAACCGATGCAGCTCATGCATTCGCCAATCAATGTCAACGTCTCAATGCAACTCATGCATCCACCAATCATAATCAATGTTTCAAAGTTTGTTTGTATTTCTGGTTGAGCGTCGCCCATTTTGACCGCAAGAGGCGCCACTGGGAACACCTGCATTTTTGTTACCATGTGTTTCAGCGATTGCCACGTCCTATAAAAATTAAGTAGGGCCATGGTATGTCACAGTATCTCCTCGATAATGGTCGGGAGATCAAGCTTGAGTTAGGTAGTAAAATTCGGTAAAGTTTTTGGTAGTAGATTTTCTATGAATCAGCAAAACCCAGTATGATCTCTGGGAGAAATTATAAGTGCACACCTGAATTTTTAAAAGCTATAAGAAATTGGCCATTTTCCGTCCGTAATTTTCAAGATATCTCAGTTCTTTGTTGAAGATAACGCAGGTGTATTAAACATTTTGGCAGACTTTCCTATCCCCGCACAGTAATTCGATTAATACAAGCTAGGTAGACCAAATCAGAAATGCATCATTTCGTTACACAAAGTTAAAGTGTTCCTAAATTCATGTGATTTAATTGCTCAAGATGAATATAATTTATAATGGCAAGTGTTTTTTTCTAATTTAATTACTCTATCTAATAATTAAACAATATTTTTTTTTAAAAAAATGAAGTTAAACGAAGAAGTTTTTGCTCATTTAAAACCTTTTAAGTGATGGTAATGATTTTACCCGTTTGTACCCGGGCTAAACTTTCTGTATATAATTGCTGCACTTTCCCTATTATTATTGAAGCGTATTATAGTCAGCACATTCGAGTACAAGATTTTTCCTACAGAGTACTTTCTTTCGAGTAGGGATTTCTTTGAAGAAGGGTTGAAGCCCCCAAAGCTTTGGTTAAAAAAATATGTTGTACTCGAATGTGCTGACTATGATATGTCTTATTAACGGGAAAGCAGCAGCTACTATATACAGAAAATTTAGCCCGGATACAAATGGGTACAAGTCATTACCATCACTTTTTAGTTTTAAAACGGGTAAAAAATCCTTCGTTCATCTTTAAAAAAAATTACATTGTATAACTATCAGATAGATTAATTAAATTAGGAAAAAAAACACTTACTAGTTTAAATAACATCCATCTTGAACAATAAAATCATATGAAATTAGGAACACTTTGATTTTTTGTGATGAAATAATGTCTGGAACTCAAATACTTTATTCTATTACAAACGGATACCTACCTTTGAACCTTATTACTCACGTGACGGAAGAGAATTAGACGTAAACAAAATAATTAAGTATAATGTTTTCGTTTATTGTTTACATTATCCCAATACCAAAGTTTAGAATTTTGAACATGACTTTTGTCCACCTAGTTTGTACTAATCGAAACACTGTTCCCCGCACTGAATTTTAACTTCCATAAACACACAGACAGAAACATGGAACTCCGAACAGTATGGAATACTCCTAGCATATCTCACATTTATCAAGTCGAGAAAGCATTTCTGACCACGCTTTGCTATAAATTTTGAGTTGTCAGGAGACATCCTACCCTTCTTAGGAGTTCTGAAACCTTTAACTGAGATATATATGTTCACCAATAACAAAACACATATGCAAAGTTTAAAACTACAAACGAATTTTATATTCTTTACATAAATCCAACTCTAAAATCAAATATTACTCTTTTTTATTCTTCCGAAATTATTTCTTTGCAATGTGTTGGTGACATTTGCTCTGAATTTCAAAGCATTTTTCAACTGACTGGAATTCGCAAGCATTTATACGTGAAAATATGTAAAGGCAATAACGGCATAAGTCAAAACTTTTCCTTCTGTAACTTTTTTTACGTTTGTATTCGCAGTTATATACTTTTAGCGAGATATTTGGTGACTTTCAATAAAATATATGTTTGTTATCTAGTGTGTTGCTCTTATTTTTAAAATTTATGGTTGGTTTTAATCAATCAAAGATAAACTAACAGTAAAATCTGTTTCATGTGTTGAGTATTTCATTTAGGAAACAGCTTAGTGATACGAAAGAAAAGCAATATTTTTTCCATTAGTACAAAAGTTGCATAGAAAAGAAAAAACAAAATATTTAAACATTAAAAGTGAACCCATGAATGATGGATTTGATGATAAATTTTCTTGTGACGCTGTTGAATAGCAGTGGTTTAAAAAATCTTTGTGAATTTAATTTGGTTTTATAGCATTGGATTTTGTAAATTTGTAGAAAAATGTATTTTGAATCGAATCCATATTCAATCTCGATGGATTTTAAGAATAAATGCTGGTGTTTTATTTCTTCTTTTTGATTAAGATTGTAGCAAAAACATAAAAACGAAACAAAATCCTGGAAAGGGGGAACCTGATCAAGAAATATCATTGCTGTTCTAAGAATTCTCTGATCTCCATGAAAAATACCTCTCCTTCTATTCTGCCTTTTACGTATAAATCAAATATATCATCAACTTTAACTTTTAGAGTTTTTGATCTGGGTTTGATTGGCAAGTAAAAAAATTACAAGGATCAACGTATTTTTAAACAATCTTTTTTGTTAAGAATTATAGAGTATTCCTATCTTCTGTTTTTTTTTTAATGGTTTTTATTGCATTTCCATGAGCAATATGAAAAATATAATTCATGTTTTTCTTAACATTTTTTTTATTAACATTTTTTTTTCATAACTATGCGCATTCTTTTGCTGATATTTATATTCATCTAAATTACTTCATAAAGCATAATGCATTTTTCATTTTGAAAAAATCTAAAACGGCTTAGAGTAAGGATGGGAGCCTTTTTTTTAGCCAGAGGCTTAAATACGGTGTTAATTTTGTCAAAATGTTATCAATAACAGCTCGCAATATTTCTCACATTCAGGGTTCGTTTACCAAAAAATATATATATGCAAGAGTCCCGTATTTTTAGGAACTTATTTGCATGCATAAAAGTGCTGAAATTCTTTTTAATCTGCAAAATTGCACCGAAGAGAAAGTGCTGGACCTAAACTTCCGTGTAAATGAAACCCTGTTTAAAAGCAACAATTTTGAAAAGTTTCATAAATTTCTTTAGACCATTTTTCCTGCGACATTCACCCAGGGTTATGTTGTTGTGCATTTGACTCATAACTTCTCTCCCAAATTCATTTTTCTGTGTGCCTGTTGCAGCTCAATTTCGCATTCCTGTGCAATATCATCCGCGTCCTGGTGACGAAGCTACGAGCGACGCATACGAATGAGCCGAGTCAGTTCAGGTGAGAATTTCTATTGCAAGTTGAATTCGGATAAAACGTAAGCAAATAAAATTTCGCTAAATTTTGTGCTTTAGAATTTATACTATTTTTCTATGCATAGTTTAAAAAAGTTCAAAACATATCTGAAGGTTTTATTCCTTAGCTTTAAGCATTCATACGGGCTTAAATCATTTAAAAATGATTGCTAGCATGTTAAATACTCGTCATATATATTGAAATTGATTTATATATTGATTTATATATATATATATATATATATATATATATATATATATATATATATATATATATATATATATATATATATATATATATATATATATATATATATATAAGGTAGGTGCGGGTAATAAGGCCTACCTAAGGCAGATTTGGAATAAAATGGAAAGAAAAGGATCCGAATCAGCAAATGGCAAATTTAATTAAAATACCATTCAATTACTACACGAAAATAACAAAAAACAGCCTTTCTTGCCGAAAACAAACATAAAATTAATTATTTAAAAAAACCTTGCAATTAGGCCTTATTATACCACGGTAGGGTAATAAGGCCTAATATTTTAACACTCGTAAATAATCAAAATAAGCTATTAACATTGGTAATTGAGATCATTTGTAATATCCTTAAGCATTACTCATGCTGAAAATCTTCAAAATAAGAAAAAAAAAAAAAAATAACAGCCGTCAGGGCACTCAAAAATATCTTCGTCATCGGCTGTCAAACCGACGCATTGCTCATGATACCACCTGTTGCATTTTGAACAGGGCCTCATGTCAATCATTTTACCCTCCTCACAAGCGTGACAGCACCAACTAGCATCGTTTTTTTTTGGGTATTTTTTTTTATCGTCTTTCTTTGAAGGTTGACGTCATTTTTTGCTTTTTTTCTCTTTTCTATATTCTTCAAACAGTTCTTTCGTGACTTTAATTGCTCGATAATTAATAGATTTTCTTCTTAAAATTGATGTTTTTTCAGTATTTTTCACTAGAGTACGCATAAACTCCTGAAATGTTTTTTTTTTTTAAGTTGAGCTAGTGGTACATTGTCCTCTTCATCGTCCGAACTAGAACCGTAAACCATGCCGTACGTCATTCCAGGAGGTTTGTTTGGGGTACTATTAATTATTTCGTCTTATGCTGTCGATGTGGAAGGCCATGGGGTTATTGGCGTGAGGGAGGTGCGAGGTTGCGAATTTTTTTCTTGAAATTTGTCAGCTTCGGGAGCTGGAATTTCTGTTAATACAGACGGAGCAAAAGCTGTTTCTGAAATAGCCTGTGAATTCAATAGATACAAGCCAGTGGCTTTAAAGCCGCTTGTAATGTTACTATGTGTCATGCATTTAGACCAGACATTTGAAAGAATAACATTAAACCGTGCCTTGGTGAGCTTTTTGTCTGGGTTTTGTTCCATAAGTGATAAAACTTCTGCATCCCAGTGACGTTCAAATGATCGATATACGGCTTTATCAAGGGGTTGGAGTTCATGAGTGGTGTTCGAAGGTAAACAGTATAATGATATATCGAGAGAATCGGCGACTTCAACGATTGTTAAGTCTAGGTGACAAGCCGCTCCATCAAATATTAAAAGGGACTTTCCTGCACTTTTAAATCTAGATAGGTGCTTTAGAAATTCTGTAAAAAGTTCATTAGTCATATAACCCTTTGTAGATTTTTCTACCAAAGAACCCGGTGGCAAATTGTCATATAATTCTGCCTTCAACCGTTTGCCTTTAAATGTTATCATTGGTGGTATAGCAGTACCAAGTGCATTCACACATCCAGCTATTGTGACACTTTCGGCGTGTTCCGAAGACTGTAAATGCACTCTTTTAGTCCCCTTCTTTGCGGAAACAGTCTGCTGGTGGTGAATTGTGAGACGGCAGCCTTTCTCATCCTTGTTGTATATTCTTTCAGGATGACTTCTCAAGTCCAGATTATCATAAATTTCATTCAGTCTGTTAAAGTGATCATTAACGATAAATTTGTTAAGCTTTTGAGCTCTGGCCGGGTTCATAAATTGAGCTTTTCGTCTAGATATTTCCGGGTGTCTTTTCATAAATGCTTTAAACCAATCTTTACCAGCAACTTTAGCAAGTTTATTAAAATTATGCTTTATGTTATTAAGCTCACAAAATTTATAAACCAAGCGTCGGAGAATACGTGTTATCACAGACAACCCTACTTCAGCAAACCTCAAAATTCTGACGACAAGATCAGCTTCCTGGTCATCACTGAGAATAGAATTTCTACCAAGTGTTTTTTTTTTTTTTCAAACTTCCGGTCTGGAGATGGTTTCTAATGGCTCTCCTGGGAACATTATACCTCACAGCTGCTTTATATGAGCTCAGCATACCTCTTCTTACTGCTTGGACAGCCGACACTAAGTCATTATCAGACCACAGTGCTCGTTTGGGGGGCACTCGTGATGTAGGCACTAAAATAAGAATGAACCAAGTCGTAAACAGCCGCAATTACTAATAAACACTCATACCATGTTGAGAAAGGTTCAAAATAAGATGCACAGCTGAAAATCTACGTTACAAAAAAAAAGGAGTATAAAAAGGCCTACGGTCAACTTTCGTAGGCCTTATTAGCCGCTGAAGTCGAATTTAAAAAAATACAAAAAAGTACAAGAATTCGATCATATTATTTCACTCAGACATGAAATATCGATAGAAGCATTCAAGACAGATAACTGTAGCGCAAAACTATGCATAAAAGTATGATATTACAAAAATTACTTACATTTCAATCTGACGATTTTTTATTATTCGTGTCTTACAAGCATTCCGTGAAAATGAATCTATGCTCGCTGGTCAAAACAACTGAGCATGGCGTTGCGACCAGTTTGAGGTGTCATCTGGGAGTGTAAACTATCTACGATAGCGTTTTTGAGCGGCTACAACCATTTTAAATTATATTTTCGCTGTTTAGGCCTTATTACCCGACAGGCCTTAATACCCCGCACCAACCTTAGTTGTAAATAAATCTCCTGCGTTTTCTCAAGAACTGTGTCGTCATTTCAAGAAAGTTTGAAGCTGCACGAACTCTTAACAATATATATACTGCAATTTCGGATTTAATTGTAGTTATTCTCATTCCTTACATCCGTGTTTTTTCTGTAAAAATGCAAACTAAAAAAATCATTTCATAATGCAGACTTTGCTTAAGTTAAGCCCTGAAAGAAACTAGCATAGCACAGACGATTTGCAACCCTTGCGATGAAAATGAGTGTCCCTATAAAATTTTAAACTTGCTCAGGGTTGCCAGGCTTGGTTGTTATCAGCCTTTTTTTCCGCTAATTTCAACCACACTCAACTGAGGGTGAAAAATTCAATAGCAGATATTCGGCTTTTTTTTAAAGCGAAACCATTATTTGATTGTTGCACTTTATTATATTTACTTATTTTCTTTTTTACATTTTAAATAGATTTTCTTACTTTTTAAATCCCACATCTGCAAGACACAATATACAAACTATATCTAATACTCTATACAAATGTCTCGACACGGCAAGAAAAAAAAACGATTGAATTAAAGTCTCAAGTTTTCGGTTGTTTTTAACTATTTGCCTCCCCTAAGCAACACCTCACATTTTGCTTTTTGTAAAGTAGAATAGCTCGTATGATCATAATTATTGTGAAAAACTTTCGGTGAATTCATTTCTCTTCGTTTTCTCCGTTTAAATATTTCCAGCCTGATAAGACTATTAAACAGTCAGGCAGACATACTGTGAATAATATTACAGGAAAAAGTTTGCTTTCAAGTATCATGTCAGAATAACAGAATTTTTATAAAAACATAAGCACTTTTCAGAATGCACTCAAAAGGACAAAATAACTTTTCTGGGTCGGAAAGAACAATTTAAGTATACCTGCAGTTTTCAATTATTCGAAGAAAAAGATTTCACAAACGAAGAAAAGTGCGCTCAAGTCAAATCGAGAATTTCTCTCTTATATAACTAACTAGCTTTCAATCATAAATTTGAGTGTTGCATATTTTTCTTAATGGGAAAGATTGGTTTGAAATGTCCCTTTCCAGAACTGTTTTTTGAAAACCGTGGTTAAAATTCATTGTAAAGGCCTCGTTTAAATTTCTTACAAACATTTTATTTGTACGCAAACAGAAGATGGCAACAAATTTTTTTAAATCATCGATAGTTTTCGATGTTTTGTCGGAGCATCGCGTCATTTTGACATTTTATCCTGCATTTGTTTTGTATCACAAAGCAGTGCTTTCCAAAATTTGAACGATACAAAAATGTTGTCTATTTGTGTGTGCCTGTGTATTACTGTATTGAGAAAATGAGTGGTTGGTGTTTTTTTTAATCGGTGATCATCGTCTACAGCGCTCTATACAGTAGGCGCCATTTAATGTGATCACGGTTTATGTTATCATTCGCTTAATGTTATCAGAATCACGAAGTCCTGGAACACTTGTACGTTAACACACGTTTAAAAAGTCGTATATTGTAATCGGCGTCTTCGTTTATTGTTATCACTTTTTCATATACTTTCAATCTTTTCCCCGTTTTTGTTCCTCAATTAACAGAAATCCATAGGCAAACCCTGACGAGACTAACATTCTGTGTAGCATTTTGTGGTTTTCAATCACTGGGAATGAAGCTGCAGAAAGTTCGCCCCCCAGTGACCACAAACTCCCCCTAAGAAAACTTTCTTTGGCACCCAAAAAAATTCAGTCGCTGGACATGGCATTTATGTAGGACCTCTATTGTTGCCATTACTTCGTAAACTATTAAAGAATTGTGTCGAGATTGAGAAAAAAGCAAAGTTAAATTAAAATTTAAACAACAAACAAAACCATGCTGGAAAAGATAGAAGAGCTGAATGTGCTTTGAAACTGGTTTACGAATGTCAGGGAAAACGGTCATGTTTTACTTCACCTAATTACTATGTGATTAATAATTGCATAATTTAGCTTTAACTTTTCATAATTCAGATATTTTCATTCTGTTAATTTAATAATTTGTAATTTGAAACTGTGTTCAGTTGACTCATTGTGATTTTAACTTGAGGTTGCCAAAATAAATGCATCGTAATTGGAAAAAAATCATTATTTTGTGTCTCCTGGATTCTTTTCGGTTATTGTTATCGGTCGGTTATTGTTATCGAATTATATTTGTCCCAAAGTGTTCACATTAAGCGGCGCCTACTGTATTTTGATGATTTTTGTTACAATACTTTATTTAAATGAGGGGGTGTCACTTTACGTATGTAAAAGATGTGAATGCTAAAAATGATGTAGCTATTAAATTTAGAAGATAAAAAATGTGATGGGTACACAACATTACCCCTGCTAAATATTTTATGTCTTTTTCTAACTCAAAAGAACAGATGCTACACATTGGAATATACGCACCCCTTAACTTAATAATTTTTGACACCTTTAAAATATGTTATATAAGAGTTTGAGACTTTCAAATTCAAAAAAATTTGGATGTTTTATGTGTTTTAGGCATTCAAAATCTGGAGGAAAACACTGTATTGCTTCGAAAGAAATGATATTCGTAGTAACTACAGTAAAAATAAATACTGCAGATAAAGCAGGATTTGAGAGCTGTACGATTCTCCAAAAGGTTATAATTTAAAAATTCAACAAAAAATGTAACGAAAAGAAATTTTAAAAACAGTTTTGAAAAAATTCAGAGGAGGTTCAAACCCTAAAAACCCTCCCCTAAAATGCGATCTTGAAACTATTACATAATATTACATGATATAATAAACCATATTCTAAATACATTCTACATTTCTCCCTATTTTTAATAATGAATGAATCACTTCGATACAATCGAAAGCCCGATTTTACGTCCTCCGAATTTACGTTTTTCCTGCATTTAAAGATTTTTCATCAAATCCCGTCAACAGATTTGCTGCTACTTATTTCCCGTATCACACGTTTTTTAACCCAATCCCTCGAGAATTGTAAAATTGGATTTTCACTCACATCATTTTAAAATAGTTTCTTAAACAACTATCGTAAACATTAGATATGGTGATATTTTCAAAATAAATATTGGATACATATCGTCCTATTAAATATCATGGTAGAGTAACACCCCCAGTAATTGGCAGGTCACCAGTGATTGGCACTTCCAACAAAAATGTACTAAAATTAGATTCGTACACAATCTTTTAAAAGTCGAAGGCTATATACCTACTGAATGTACATTTTAAATATTATAACTTCAATTTATTTTACTAAACGGTAGAAGTGTGTAGGAAAGAGAAACAATTGTGGCTTGTGTCAAATCATTCATTTTTGTTGCAAAAGCTTCTTCTCTGGCTTAAGGGAAGCATGCGCATCAATCCATTAAAATCCGACTTAAAATATATTTTAAAATTTTGTTGTCAAAAGTTTTGTTTAATTGAAAGGTGATACTTTGAGTGGGTAGAAATATATTTTTTTCCCTTTTTGGTTTTTTGAAATAATGATGGACGCCATTTAGTGGTGCTTCAGTTTTGCTAGTCTCCAGTCATTGGCACATGTGCCTATAAACACAAATGTGTTGTGCAATGTGACACTAGTTTGATTTCTGATACTTTTTCAGCAACTATATTATATGGGTTCTACTATTGATTTGAACCCTGCGGAATATACTGTTAAATTTTTAAGAGAAACAGTAAAAAAACAATATGTTCGGCCATCAGTCAGATATTGCGACTGCAGAGAATCGGTTTATTTTTTATAGTCATTTGGAATCATTGGGTCAATGTTCCTTTATCTGTGGAAATAGCTATAATTCAAAAAATCGAAACTGCATACCGACTAATGATTTTTTTTCCATGCAACACTCCGAATTTATTTTTATTTCTCTAAAATACCTTTTCAACATTAAAATGTGTGATTTAACATTAATTTATGTAAAGTTACCTTTATGTACTTTAATTACTTTAAATTAACATTAATTATGTTTCTTATGATGATAAAATTTTTATGTAATCTAAAAGTGATTTTCCAGTTCTATTAACGTGTGCCAATTACTGGATCACAAGGTGTCATACACTTGGGTATCAAGTGCCAATTACTGGTGATTTTGCTAACTTTATATATATATATATACATATATATATATAGATATAGATTTAAAAACATATAAATTCAAATATTTTTGACTTTAGTGAACTAAATAGATGCACAGATGTGCATTCTTTAATACAAAAATAATTGCAAGGGAATATTTTTCTCTAAGTAATAAAAACAGAGGTATGTTTAAGGACAAACTCTTAAAGTGCCAATTACTGGGGTCGTTACCCTACATATCGACCGATACATATTGGTGAACCCATTTTTGCATACGAAAATGTGGAATATGACGTAGAAAAGAAATCAAACAGTTTGTGTTCAAATTGAAAATGTAAGGGAGGGAAAAAAGGTTGATAAACTGGAATTTAATTTTCAGCAAGTGTCACCTCAACGAGTCTCCAAACACACAAAACTTAGGGTTCATTTCAAAATACTTTTTAACGTCATTTTCTTCCCTACACTGAAGAAGCCCACGATCCATTCAAGATAATATCTGCACCCCAAAGCCAGACTGATCCCAGTCGAAAAATTGCGGTTTTCCGCTGTTTAGTGCATTGCATGTGGAAGCCTATTCGGTATCGAGCCTGTGAACGCAGGGTTCGTACTCTATTTCAGAAAGAAAATGAAGGAGTTTTGAAGGAGTAAAATGAGATTTTAGAGGAGTACTAAGGGGGCTGTCATCAAATGTCACACTTTTTTCCAACAAATTTGACCCCTTCCTCTTTATCACAAAGTGTCAAACTTCAGCCAACTCCTTCTCCTGTGTCCTGTCATATGTCAAATTTTTTACAAACATACTGTTACAATAACTATGCGATGTCATTTTGTCACCCTCTCTCTTCCCCTTGTCGCAGTTTCATGAGCCCGTCTCCTCCTGAAAGCAAGACATACTTGTGGATGACAATTTTTATTTTACAATATCATAACTTTAATTTACTAAACAGTTGTTTTTTTAACACAATCACTTAATATAGTACATCTACTTATATTTTTAAATATTTAAATAATGATTAGACAACCTGACTTTTGCTGCTGAGAGTGTGGAGGAGGGAAAAACAGTAATCATAAAACTTGAAAAAAAAAAAAAAAAATAGGCCAATCACCAACATGTTTTACTTAAGTTATGAAATGTTTTACTCTTCTAATAAAATTTTCACCTTCAACTTTTATGACTTAACTATGATCAATTTGTAAATCACATCTTTTTGAAAAAAATAAATGCACGAAATGACTACATAAAAATCATCCTCGTCATGACATTAGTTGTCAATCAAAGTATTTTAAGTTATTGTCATAGAGGTAGATTATGTAGTCTTGAACTAAAAATGAAGGAGTTAAAACCAAAATGAAGGAGTTTGAAGGGCCCTTGAAAAAAATTTCCTAAATGAAGGAGTATTGGAGGAGTTTCGAAGGAGCGTACGGACGAGCCCGTGAACGTCATTCTTTTCAAAAAACTCCTTTTAAATTTTTTACCAGGGTTAAAAGAGCGTGCATTTCTCATCATACAACTGACTGTAAGTTCTATGATATATTTTTTCGCAAATTTAACTAGTTTCTATTAATTGTTGCATGTCTTATTATCATATTTTGTCTTATTATTGTACCAAGATGTTGCGAAATTATTCCTATGAAATTGTATTCATGATTTGCAGTTCAGTAGTTTCAATATATTCGTGGGGTTCGCATTCTTTTGTATTGCTTAAATTAGACGCAATGCCAAACGAATTCCCTGATCCATTAAGAAACATTTGTTAGAGATTATCATCTATGTAAGTTTGTAGTGTAGTATATTAAAAAATGTATGTTAAATATTGACAAAAAGATCGATGTTTTAAAACATCGATGTTTTTGGTCGATGTATCAATACCATCGATGTTTTAATTTCCAACATCGATGTCTAGTGCAGGCATTCCAAAACATTGGGTTACCTTGCCGTCAGTTCTGTTTTTAAAAGAAAAAATTCAAACAAAAGTAGTTTCACTTACGGAGTTCATCTTTCCTGGATTTTACTTCTTCACTCTTTCCCAGAAGTAATTAAATATCTTCTTTTGTTTTTACTTCCCAGTGCCTGCAATTGCAGTTCCTGTAATTAGAATCAAAAGATAGAGCATAGGTTATGTATTCAAACCGATTTTAAACAATATACATTATCCTATTCGCAAACATTTCAAAAATAAGTTCCTCCCAAATCGAACATTTTAACTAAACAGCACACAAAAGTTTCATATCGGGGAGTCCGAGATTTAAATCGTAAACAAATTGCGCAAATGGCACCGACCGCTGCAGAAAGGCAAAAAAGGAGGCGAGATAAAATAAAAAACAAAGGAATGAAGATTACAGAAATTAAAACGAAGTAAAAGCTAAAAAGAGCAGAGGCTGAGAAACAAATTCATTCATTCATAAAAACCTAGCTAAATTACCAAAGTTAGTTCAGAATAAAGCTAGAAAGAGAAAAATAGAATAAGAGTAGAAAAAAATAGAGAGCATTGAGAAGTGCCAGGTTTCAAGTAACAGTTGCATTATCCCCCTTAAAAATAAAACCTCGTTAATTTCTGTTAGTCCAGGGGTTCCCAACCTGTGGGCGGCCACCTCCAAGGGGGTCGCGACATTACCCCCCACATTCAAAAATATGTCATTGCACAGTTGAAAAATTCAAATACATAGGGGGAAATAGAGTAGCATCGATTCTCGAACGCAATGTCGAATCAAAACCCTTGTGCCTAAAACTATTTTTTGAGAAACTACGTTTTGTGAGAAAATATCAAAAACAGAACAAAATGTGTCAAAATTATTTTTTTGATTATTTAATATTAAGTAAGTTACCGCCCTATAGCCAGGGCTAAGGCAGAAATACATGAAATACACCGACAGCTCAGTCGATTCCAGCCGAGGACAACAGTTTCGTAACCAAACCATTGTTTCGGTCACTCGTCTGGTCAGTGCTAATTTTATATTAGCTACCAGTTTGTTTGGCACTCTTGGCTTCCTTAAGAGGTTTTCCACCTCCAGCTCGGTCTGTCCTATGCCGGGCTGATGAGTGCTAATAAGCACGAAACTGCAGTCCTCGGCTGGAATTGACTGAGCTGGCGATGTATTTCATGTATTTAATATTTATCCAACGTGACCAATTCAAGTATAAATATATATGTAACTTATTTCTACAGCTGATTTTAATCTAGTTACGTAAAAATTAAATTCTTCATTAAAAATTTCAATTTGTATACAGGAGGGTTTTTTTTCCCACATAAATCAAATTTTTTGACATTTATGCATGTGTGCAAAATAAAAATTTAAAAAAATTGACTTAAATACAAAAAATTACAATTTTTTCTAGTTACAGAACGTATTATATTAACAATATGAACTAAAAACAGAATAGCACAAGTTTTATTATGTAAGTGTTTAGTCATCAACTTCTTGTTCTTTAATCCATGATTTGAAAAAAAAATTCCTTAAAACATCATGTAAATATTATTTGCAAAAACTTTTTTAAAAATTAAGCATCTTTTTTTTTTTTTGCACCTAAATATTGCACATTTTAACAACATTCCTTTGTTACAAATGGAACTAAAATTACTTCTCTTGGTAGTGTCATGAATTTCCCTTTATCGTACGTAACCAACTGTTACATAAGGAAGTTTTTATGTAATAGATATTGGAAATTTTTTTAAGTAAAATATTTTTTTAATTAAGATTTTGGAGAAAAATATTATCAAATACTCATTATATATATATTTAAACCTCATTAATATCTATATTTATGCATTGTGAATGTTGCAGTAAATACGAATTGATTATGTTAAAAACCACCTATTATACCTCAAAACTCAAATTTTGAATTGGTAGCCAATGGCTACCAGATCCTCACAAAATGGTAGCCAAATCTCAAAAAATGATAGCCGAATTTTATTTTAATTTAAATTTTTTAATTAATTTTATTCCGTTTATTTATTTAGTATGTGTGTATACGTCATTGGCGTAGCAAAGAACGTTTCTTATAAAATAGTAATTAAAAATAAATAAGTAAATAAAAAATATTTAAAAAAAATAAAAAACTTGCTAAAAACAAAAAAGGAAAAGAGGGTTGAGGAAAAATTTTGGAGGGGGGGAATTGAACTTGGGGGGAACGGGCACCCCTGCCCAGATATTGTTTAACACATCTTTTGCAAATTATAATCTGCATTAATTTATCTTTAAGCAAAACACATCCCGATAAAAAAATAAATAAAAAAAAAGATTATCATTATTATTATTAATTTTTTTCAGCTTTCAAAACTTCTAGAAACATCATAGCTTTCAACCAAAACACGAGTTAGTTCCTTGATAAAGAAAACAACAAAATACCAAAAACTTGAACAGAATGTAAAACCTAAACCATTTGCGATTCTACAAAAATATTTTTTTGTTTTTACAAATGCATGCAGAATTTTATAAAAATCGAAGCCTGAGTGTCAAAAAATGAATAATTAAAAGAAAAGTAAACAATATAAAACAAAACGAAAAAAAAAAACAAAAAATGAAGTAAAAGATCCAGCAGAAGAAAAAAATGGTTTCAGCCGTATTCTTTCCACCTTCTCTAGACGCAAAGGTGCCGTTTTTTTTTTATTATTTATGTGTTTTATAAATACGATTGTACTTCTCTTTATTTATTTTGGAACACACATTTTCCTCTTCTAACTGGTGAAAATGGACACTCTACAACGCGGCCCCATTTTGAAAATTTCCGCGAAACTTAAAAATAACACCTTTTTTAAGGAGAAATAAAATAAATAAACGGATATGTCCTCTCCTCCAGTAGGTTTTATATTTTAAAAAGAAAAAAAAAAAAAAAGAAAAACAAACAATATGATTAAAACAAAAAATCAAAAATCTTGCTTTTTTTTTTTAGCGATATCGTTTTTACCTTGTCTCGGTGCATTTTGACTCAAAGGCGCCATTTTTTTTATTCATATGTAAACCAAATGTACAAGATTAATTCTTTTCAATTCTTTTTATTTTGAAAAGAATATTTTCTTCTTAACTGGTAAAAATGAACAATAGCAACGCGACGCCATTTTGAAAACGCGTAGTTTAAAAATACCGCAAAACGAAGAAATAGCCATTTGTTAAGGAGAAATAAAGTTGAAAAATGAATTTAAGATCAAAAAAGCATAATTTACTAAATTGGTGTATGGAATTTGTCGATCGATTTTTACGATCGCGTGTAAAGAAAGCCGAGTTTTCGAAATAGAAGTTTTGTAACGAATTTGCCGTCGTGATTGCGATTTTTATTTTCTATTCAGAACAAGAACACATAGCACAATTAGCCCCAATTGGACAATGCTTCCCCCCCCCCTTCCCTCCTTCACCCCGGCGATCCGATAGCCGAACTTTTAGTGGACAAAAGAATTTGGGGAAAGGTCATATGTCAAGACTATAGGTCAGGGAAGGTTGCATTGGCGAATGGTAGCCATATTGGCGACTGAAGTGAAAATAATGGTCGCCAAAATTTGAAAATTGGTCGCATTTGGCGACTGGCGACCGCGAGTTTTGAGCTTTACCACCTATCCAGTCCTAAACCAGTTTCGGACAGTCCAAAAACCAACCCCGGTTGAGTTGACCGATACCAATTGAACAAGATTTGTGAAAACTTTTGAGCTTGTCCCAATTAATTAATCAGCATAGAACTGCATACATATGATTACATTATACATTTTACTAGAGACGTACCGAGTAGCACTTTGGCCGAGTATCCGAGTACCGAGTACTTGGCCGAGTACCGAATACTCGGCCAAGTTACCCAGTACCGATTATGCTTTAAGAAGAACCACCAACACACATGTGATGAATTTTGAACTTATTGGAATAGTTGTATAGACCTCCTTGTCCATATAATAGTTTTTAAAACTAAATTCCTGCTGAAATTTAATTACGCATTATTTAAAAAATTTTGATTAAGTCAAAAATTTTACGAAAAAAATATTTTTTAAATTAAAAATAAATAAAATAAAAGGTAGGATTAATCAAAACAAATTATACCAATCTATTATACTTCTAGTCCACCAAACATAAATAATTTTTAAAAGCAAATAAAACAAATGTGCAGGAACAATGCAGACACGTGTTTCTGTGTTACAAGGAACGTCTTTTTCAGCCTATAAAATGTGAGCTAAAGAATGTAAAGACATTCGACGGAAGAATCCGACTTTTGTCGGATGCCCTTTAAATCAACGAGCTAACATTTTGTGCATTGAAAAAGGAATTCCTTGTAATGCCAAAACACTTGTCTGCACTGTGCTTGTAACATTGTTTTATTTCCATTTACTTTTTAAGCAAAGGTACTTTTATATTTCTTATAACTAATTTTTGTTTGTAGCAAAAATCCATTTTTAATATAAAAATTCCATGTTTTCTACACTTACTTTCTTTGCACAATTTTTAATAAATAAGTTTTATTAACTTTGGGGACATTGAAACAAAGATTAATTCCATTGAAGTATTACAAACTTTATTATTCTCAAAATTTAAATTTGACTTGTAAATGATTGCAGAATATTATATGTGATTGCATTTTTTTTTAATAAATTTTAATATCTGTCTTAGACAATATTCAATTTTTTGCAACTACTCGGTATTGGCCGAGTATCTGATCAAAATTGGGCCGAGTACCGAGTACTCGGCAAATTGGCCCAGTAGGCCGAGTACCGAGTGCTTACCGAGTACTCCGTATGTCTCTACATTTTACAATCTACTTTTATTTTTGATTCAACAAAAGTTTAATTATTATTTATGAATTCATTATAAAAAAATATTAACATACATAAAAAAGAAGAAAAAACTGATGGCTGAAGTAATGTTATTTATTTATTTGTAATTTTATGTTTTCCTTAAATTTTCTATAATTTTGAATATAATAACTATGTATACAACGTTGCAACAACAACTTCTTTTATGTGTTGATACTTTTCTCCTTAACCATTAGTGCTTTTAGATAACTTTTTAATTTTCATTGCATTAAATGGCTACTTATAGTTAAAAAACAAATTATAAGTGCTCCTAAATTATCCTGCTGACCAGAGACTACCCTTAATATTTTCATGTTTAGTTTGCATAATGTAATTTTATGAACAATAGTGTGATAGCGGGATAAAAAATTGGAATGAAATTTAAAAATTATTTGAGAAAATAATTTCTCTTAAGTGGAGAAAAATAAATAGTCTCTTAGTAATGAACTTACGACTATTTCTAAAGTCAAAATAAGAGAAAACATATGATCAAGAAATCGGCAGAATCAAAAATAATAATTGCGACTCGCCGATTAATCAGCATATTTACTTATCGGGGCATCCGTACTTCAAATAAACTTTCAGGACTTTGAACGAAAATATCGATTTTCCATATCTGGAATTTGTTTTTTCCCTATGACTATCCAGGATTTACATGACCTGTACGAACCCTGAGCAGAGCTTACAATGCTACAAAATGTCAAAAAAAAAGAAGTTTTGAACAGCTAATCACCTTCGTGGCTACTACAGGAGCCCAAACTGAGGGAGGAACACAATATTGCAAAAAAAATTACAAGACTGAATTTTGCAACACAGTATACAAACATCATCTGGTCACTGGTCCACTACAAAATTTTACAGCTCTAAACACTTTTACTGGTCCATTTTCTGTCCTGGTATAAAATAATGAAAAATTAAGAGTATGACCGAAAACAGTGTCATCGAATATTTGGTTTGGTTTAATACAAACCAAATTCCCAAATCAAACAGTTAACACATTCGACTATTCAACAATAAACAAACACATATTTTCCCATGCAACAAAAGAAAGTTATAGAAAAGTACCAAAGTACAAAAATTATGATCAATGTAGATTAAATTCAATCCACTCAAACATTAAATTTAAATTATGTTGCTTTTGACATTTTCTCAAATATTATGACACATTAAACTCACTTAAAGTTTTACACCGTATGAAACATCAATTATTGTTTAAAAACAATTCAAAAAATTGATCATTGTAAAGAAAGTTAAGCAATGATAAACTGTAGTATATTACTAAATATTCGATATTTGGCAAAATATGGCGTTTGGTGCATCTCTAATACGAATATCAATAAATGCTGTTTAACTTATAGTTTCGAACTAAAAAGCTGAGTGATTTCATTGTTTTATGAAAATGAAATGAGAAAAATTCAGAGACAGAATAAGATACCGACGGAGCCAGTCTTTAGTTTAAAATGGCGCCGCTTCTTTTGTTCGAAGTGACGAGAAACAGACAGAAATCACAAGTCATTTTTGTAAAGAGTTCTTATAATTCTACCTTCACAGATACAATAGATGTAGAACATGAAATAAATTTCCAACTGGGGGGGGGGGGGAATGATTATAAAACGGTACCTTTCAAAATCGCAGTAGATTCACCTTTGGCAGCTAAAAAAGCACAAATAATGTTCTTAAACACTCGAACTGGTTTTTGAACCAAAGTTTACATTTCTTTACATGATAGAAAGAAATTTATTAAAATGAAATCAAGTAGAAAAAAACATGACCAAACATGAACCAAACAAACAAAACACATTACACTATATTAAGTAATTGGAATAGTAAAAAAGAAAAGAGATCTTTGTAAAAGGCTCCTCCTCTTCGCGAAACACATGGAGCAGAAGAAGTATATGTTACAGCTATTTTGCTTTGTTTTATATTTTCTTATCTTGCAGAGATTTCATATAGTACAGGGAAATAGCATTTTAGCTGTTTTCAGGCATCGAGCAAGATAAAAACATATAAAATATTCTTTTTTTTCCCTTGAAAATTCTTCCCGTGCTCTTGAAAAAATAAGTTAGAATATAGTTAGAATAATTGTCATTTACTGTCAAGTATAACGCTTATTTGTGAGGCGGGAATATAAATATTTAATTTATGTCAACAACCAGATAATATATTGAACAATTCAGTTTTGAATCAGATATGTACAATTTCTGAACATTTTGAGGCTTCGAGGAAAAAAGATAGACACTTTGATTCTTTACAATTTTTTTTTTTTAAACAGTGATGTTTTGATGAAAATAATTTCATGAATTCACAAATATTTTCAATATTTCAAGTGCATATAACATATTACTTTTCAGGAAAATCCAAACTCAGGAAATGGATAGGTACCGTAGCAAAAGAGGGTTGTAGTAAGTTTATGCTCTCTGACGCTGTTTTTTTTTTTTTTTTTTTTTCTGGTGCACTTAACAGTAGTTGGCACTTGACATCAGTTTAAGAAAGTAAAGGTACTGAGTTATTAAAGTAAGCATAAATAGTGTCTTTATCTCTGTTGTGCTGTGTATTTTCTCTGTATTGCGATTCCAGCGGTTGTATACGAAATTGTTCAAAGTTGTATGTAATATTAAATATTTATTTGCAATTAGATATATTTGTGATTTGTGCTTATCCAAGTTATTTGAGATAATTGCAATATAATGGCTGGAACTGAAAAGATACTTAATTCTATAATAATTGCTTAAAATTGTATCTGTAAAAATTATCATAACCACAAAAGATTACATAATCTGAAAGGTTACTTATTATATCATCCTACTTGCTGGAGTAGTAATTGCTTGTTAGTATTTTAAATAAAAAGCATATATGCCTTCAAGATTTTGATGCATAGAAAAATGCTCAACTAACTACATAGATTTGAGGAAAAAAAGAAATCTCTTCAACTAACGAAATCCCTATAATAGCATATTATTATAGTGTATGTTGTTATATTTTCTTATTTTCAAAAACAAAATTTGAAATGTTTTAATATTTTCTATTTTATATCTAAATGTGAAAAAGATAATTTATAATTATAAAGAGTATTTTGATATTATGGCAAATATGAGTTTAATCTAAACTTCTCATTAATATCTTTCAGTAATTTGATTTGTTTGCATCTGTTAAAAAAATTGACTTTTTCGATTACATAATTTTTAATTTTGTCTCAAGAAATATAGTTCAAGGTTAGGAACTTAACTTTAATAAAAGTTTAAATAGTTGTACAAGACTTTCAGTTGTATGTTGCCGTGGTTCGCTGATATAGGTATATCTATATATGATATTTTTCAAATTTATTTTTGGAACTAGGGTAGAATGCACTGTAATTTGGTAAAAAATAAAATGCATATTTGAAACATAATAGTAATGTTTATTATTTAGGTTTGTTTAATTAAACTGCCTGTTTTAATATCTATGTAATTTTCCCTGCCTTAGGTTCAAGTTGTGCCGCTTGTATGACCTCTTGATCTTTTCAGCAGGGAATCTTCTCTCACTCTCTAGAGATGAATGATACCTGTTTGTCCACACAACAGAGCATCTTCGACCGTCTGGCTTTGAACCCGCAACTCTTTAGTCCACTTCACTGATCTATGATTTGGTAAGTTTGCTCAATAATAAAGGCAATTATACCTAAAAAGTTTTTTTACCGTGATTTTTTAAATTTTCTTTCGGACCAGTGATAAAAACCTTCCAATTGGGAAAACATAAAATTAGAGCAATGGCTAAAATGTACACATATTGTTAAAAAATACTCTTGTCTAATATTGAGAAAAATGTGTAGTCTTTACTTTTTTTTTTTGGTTTTTGGATACGATTTCACTTATAGCAGAATCTGTGCTGACATTTTTTTGCAAATTTACTTCTTGGTTGGCAATAATAAATTAAAACAGCTTTCTAATTTTTTAAAATAGAAAACATTTATCTGTTTTTGGAAATGTTAAAGCATTTCCATGTAACATAGTAAATTTATCTATGTTTAGAAAAATTATTAAGCTGAAACAACACATCTAAATTGATAATTTCTTTCCTGATACATGATTTGGGTCATTCTAAAGTTAATGCAACATGTAATGTTCAAGACTTTAAGTTGTAGAGTAGTTCTCAAAAGGTGGGAACAAAAACGTTGCTTTTGAGCCATTTTTAAAATTTTGGAATTTGAAATCAATTTTGCTTTTATTGCATAGCATGTATACCTAGAACATCATACACAAACATAAAAAGACAGCAGGTATTTATGCAATTTAATAAATAGCAAATTTAATGATAGGTCTGTAGGTAACAGATTTTGGACAAACAGTTGTCCGGTAGGTAACAGATTTTGGACATCATCATAATGAAAGTTTCAATTTTTAAACTTTTCCAGTGAAAATTTTATCTATTTTAAAATTCTGCAATGAAAAATAGAGGATTTATGAAGTACATGAGTGACCTTATATACTGGTCTTAAAATAATAAAATTTTGTTATGGTTTTGTAGAATCCGAAAAGAAAAAAAAAACATCCATTTTGCCAGCGCAGGTGATCAAGTCGCCAAAACCGACGCTGTTGGCGAAAACCTGAATTCCTCTCTGGTAACCCTTTGCATATCGTACGCTGTGAGTTGTCGCCAATCGGGGTTTGCTTGGCAATTTTTGCCGCCTTTGTTGACTATTCGTTACATCATAACTTGAGTTTCTGTTATTTATGTAATGTTTAATGCATAATGTATTAATTGTGCAAAATAGCAAAGGATTAAAGAAATTGACATTATAATAGCCTTTAGTTAGTAAGGTTACAAGATAGAAGAGCATATTATAATATTGAATAAATGGACAGAATTATCGGCGTCTAGATCGTAACGCAATTTGGACATCTCACATATATGTTTAAGAAAAGTGATTTTGCTTCAAAGATACTGCATAAAAACATATGAAAAAACTTTAAAATGATTAACAATTGATTTTAAGGATCGAAAAATACCTTTAAAACATATAAATCATATATTTAGTACTCAAATAATAGCATTGTCAAGATTGTAACTTTTAGACATACAGGAAACTTCCAACTTCCTTCTTTTTTAAAAAATTTTTACACAATAAATAATCTGTCCTTAATTTTTTAATTTGTAGGAAATATTATAAAAAAATATTCAGTTTGAGATTCATACCCTTAATTTTGTTTTGAAACGGTTGGAAATAATTAAAAAAAAAATTTTTTTGATGGTACATTTGCCCAGTTAACGTTTTGAAAGTCCAAAATTGTGCCTTTTAGCAAAGAAAATATATTTCTAAGGGTATTTGAGGAGCATTTTTTCCATAATTTTTAATATATTTAACAATTATTTCCATTTATCATTAATATTCCATAATTTTATTTTTCCATAATTCTTGCCTCTAAACAGTATTATTATTTAACTCGAAACATTTTTGAGTCAATTAAAATGAAAGTTATTTTGTGTTGAAGCTTCAAAGTCGAGGTCTGTGCTTGCTCCCACCTTTTGAGAACTGCCCTATAACCTTTTCCCAAATTTTACTCCAAAGTTAAATGTAAACATTAAAAATGATAGGTCTGACATATTTTTAACCGACTTCAAAAAGGAGGCGGTTATCAATTCATACCGTATGTATGTTTTTTTTTTTTGTTTGTCCACTCATAGTGTCTCACCTAGTGAACCGATTTTGATGATTCTTTTTTTAATGGATAGGGGATGGCTCAACTTAGGTCCCATTACTTTGTTTGACCATATTTGTTCTTTAGAAAAAAAGTTATGGGCAAAAAACAGTAAATTTTATGCACTTTCCCTATTAAATGATTAAAATGATATTGTAGCGAAGTTCGCACTTGGCATCCGTGGATAACGGTGGCTCAGTGGTAGAATTCTCGCCTCCTTTACGAGTGACCTGGGTTCAAATCCCGACTAGGACGAAGTGAATTTTACTAAAATTTCTTTTCTACTGTTTCCTGTATTTTCTCGAATCTTCTATTAATTTCTGTATCTTTCCAAGTCTGGAAAATTCCTGCACTTTCTCAAGTTGTATATAAGGAGATGTAACGTTCATTCGTGGTTCTGAATAAAGATCTCGAGTTGAGACTAACGAGTATTAGCTTCATTTGGCTTTCACATTGTCTTCGCTATCTTCATCTACGCGACAATATGAAACTCATTGTTATAAAAGTTTGGTGCCATATAACAGTAACATTAATTAACATTAATTGTAATGATAATTTTGAATGAAGGCTTCTCTGAAGCAAGCATCAAATTTCTTCAAGGGATATTTCGATAATGGGGAATCTGGCGCTGTCGTCTCATTTTTGGCGTAAATAATTTTAGTTTAGTAACCCTGCTGATTTATAGTAACCTTATGTGAATTATCAAAATCTTCCTTTCTTCAGTGCTATTGCTCCATAGTAGGGGTAAACCTAACCTGGAAGCGAGGTGATACAGTGATTAGGATCTGCTTAGCCTTCACAATGCTACCATTAGGTTTGACTCAACTACTCTGTAGTATTTTAATCGTTATCATCTATGCCGATAGCAGATGATCGGAGCTAAGTAAAGAAAATACAGGATTGCACCATGAGCAACTTAGATGCTGTGGAATGTAAATTAGTTAGGAAAAACGTAATACTTAAATGGTTATAATTAAATTAAGTACGCATGATTTCCAGAGAGGAACAAAGATAAGTTCTTAGTGCCAATCGCTTAAAGTTTGACGCGTGTCAATAGTATTTTTTTTAGTATGGAGCATTTTTAAGAAAAAAATGTGAAGCTTCGTGATGGTAGCTTCATATTATTTCTGAAATACCTACATTTACACTAAAAAGAATGAAATAAAAAAATTTTGAAAAAAAAAATAGAACCAACTTCAAAATTGCTCTAAAAAGTGAAAAATAATTTTATTCTTTAAACACCATCGATAATGCTTTTAAACATAATTTTTGAAGTTGGCGCAAAAACGATAGATAAAATCATTCACAGCCATAACTCAAATACAACTACAAATTTAACCAGGACCAGTTTCTTCACTATCACATACGTTATGCATTGATGACAACATATTTGAATAGCGATATAAATGTTTCGTTCGTAACTTTGGATGCTTTGCTGTAAAAAATATGAACGAAGCGTGGTTACACTGGATTTTACGTTTTGTTTTTGCGCCAACTTCTAAAATTATGTTTAAAAGCATTATCGATGGTGTTTAAAGAATAAAATTATTTTTCACTTTTTAGAGCAATTTTGAAGTCGGTTCTATTTTTTTTTTTTTCAAAATTTTTTTTTCATTGATACATTACTAAAATTAAGTACATTTTTTACTTTTTGAATGGGGTTATTGAAATTGTGTCCTATAAAACAACCATGTCCCAACAGCACTTTATTTAGTTTTAAACCTTTTTTTTTTCATGTTATTAATTTTTTAAAATTTGTTTCTTTTTCTTTTCAACTCATTATTAACATATTATACTAACATTTTTTTAAAATAAAATTTCAAATTTATTTTTATTTTATGGAAGAAAATCTTTTGTCTCCTGATATTTGTCTCCTGTGATACTGCCTCCTTACTTCTTTAATTATTATAATAAGAATGTGTTACTTAAATATTGTCAACGATAGCTATGTACTTCTACAAGTTATTAATGTAAAGTAGCCATTTTTTTCGCATGTGCTATTTTTAAGAGTTCCAGGTGTGGAAAAAAGAACTTTAGACATAGGTGTCTTTTTTATTTGTCCCCTGTGTTATTATTAAATTATAGAAAGGTTTAATTATTTTATTGTTTAACCCATGTTAAAACTTTCAGGTTGAGTTTAAAGGAAAAAAAACCATTTGCATTGTTTCCATTAATACAAGGGGAATTTTTAATACCATTTTGTCCCCTGTGTTACCTTGATCTTGGTAACACAGGAGACAACAAAGTAACATAGGGGAACTTAATTGTTTCTAAGTTTGCTATGTAGTTAAATTTTAAAAGAAAAAACATATTTAGGTTGAAAGAATATGCAGTATTTTAAATTATATGAAAAATATGTCTATTTAATATAATTAAGTTAAGAAATTGCAAATGTTTCTTTGGTTACAACCAAATTATATCACAGATAGATAAACAAAATTAAGGAGGATTAAAAGGCACATTTTTCTTCTCTTAAATTCTATTTAGATTTCTGTTGTAAGAATTTTTATCTCTTTTGGAGTTATCATTATATAAGTTCAGTTTTGGTACTTGGAAAATATTTTTAATGAAAAAGAGCACTAGTTTTTTTTTTTTTTTTTTTTTTTTTTTTTTTTTTTAATTTTAAGAAGGGTATAGTGTTTAAAATAAGAAACAGGTTTTTACCTTAATGTTACTTTCTTAAAGACCTGCTTAACCTACAACAATGAGATTTTTAGTAAATTTGCCCTCTCTTTGTTGCAGAGTGCCAAGTATTTTCCTTTTTTCAAATCTGCATATTTTATATTTAATGTTAATTAGTAATGAATTGACATATATATATATATATATATATATATATATATATATATATATACACATTTCTAGTTCATATTAATTTTTTTTACCTGGTTATTGTCAATTTTAAACGAGTTTGTAATTGTAAGGCTGATGCATATGGTCACAAGAATTATGAATTAAAAACAACAAGTTTCAAATTTAACATCTGAATATTTTCCTTCACATTAAAATTACTTTGACAGTCTGAATTAATTTTGTACTGTGTACAAATTATAACTTTCAATGTATTTAAAAAAGAATGTTTCTTTATCGATTATTGAACATTTAAATTTGTTTTCTATTTCGAAATTATTTTCTACATCTGATGACTTTTTCAGAAATTATTTTCCGCATCTATTTATTTCTGCATCTGACAACTATTTTGAAGGCTTTTATATCATAGACTACTAGAAGCAATTATTTTAATAGCTGAAGTCAGTAGTAGCCCTGAGGAGATTTTGTTTTCATGAAAAATAGTGTTTATAGTAAAACTAGCACCAGATTGTCTTAGTAAATTCAACAAAAGTGCACGATTAAGAACTTTTGATTGTGAAGTATCTTTATTTGAATGAAAGAAAATAGATGACTTACTTTAATACTCATTGTATTTTGAACTTATTCAAGCCTAGAAATATGTCTTTATATTCTAAATATTATTTAGAATATAAAAAATATTTCTATAAAATAATAATAAAATTATTTTTAAAAATTAGAAGAATTAGCATCTAAAGCCTCTAGAATTTCTTTTCCTTTTTGCTTGCAAAATACAACAATTAGAATTGTGAGCAAAAATGAGAAGTTTTATGGAATCTGATCTTAATTTAAGAAATTGATCCTCAAAAATCCATACTCTGAACAGTAGTTTGATAGATCATTTTTGAAAGTAATAAAATTAACAATTTATGCAGAATAAACTACTTAATGATAAAATAGATTTTTTCTATTTAATTCAATCTAAATTTAATGGTGGTAAGCTAAATCTAAAATAAAAATTTCTTCAAAGGGATTTTCTCATACATTTAATCTGTATTGAATTTCTATCACTTGTAAATTTTCTGCTGTAATTACCTAGCTTAGGATTGTACTACATAAATTTGTTTGATATTGAACCTATAAGTCTTCTCTCTTTCTGTTTACAACAACAGAAATACACAACCATTCGAAAAAAAATCATTTATATCCGCAAATCAAGTTATGCATAATTTTTTCATTTTGTAATTTAAAAATACTTGCTAAAATAATATGAGGGATAATGTATTTGTATATAAGTTATTTTACAGTGTCTAATAATTGCAAGGGTAAATGGGGGCTACCACTAAAAGCCCACAGTGGTCCACGAGCAATCTTCATGTGAACTGCAAACATTTTAGTTGATGGTGAACAGCATCATTTTTGTAGCTGAAATTAAATTTATCAAAGAAAACTTTTGGAATCATATGATTTCATCACACATAATTGTTGTAAAAAAATATCTCCATTGTATGTGGTGTCATTTATTGGTTTGGGGAAAAGGTACAAGTTGAGACCCCCCCCCCCCAAGCCGAAAAGAAAGAAAAAAAAGGTAGGAATCTGTGAGAAGTTTTTTGAAAATATAAATTTGCCAAAGTAAAGAGTCTTATCAAAGAGTAAGACATGATTTGGAAAATGTTTCGTTACTGTTATAATCAGCAGTGAAATAATTTTATAGTCTTTAATCATCTCCACTGGAGCTGCAAGAATTTTTACCTGAGTGGGAGGGTAGGTCTATAGTCTTGATGTGTTTAATTTTATCTAATTGGTAGCAAATTGCTAACTCTACCGTTTCTACAGTAATAGAATTAGCAGTATATGTTGAAGCTAAGAACTCTGGGGAGAGTTTGACCTTCAAACCATTCTTGTTGTACCACTACTTATGTCAGATTAACTACCAGTTAATTAGCAATATCGTCATTTTACACGGATTTCATTACACACAGTTTAAGATTTGACACCGTTATTTCATTATATATGGATGAGTTTTGATTTATGCAGATGCAGCATTAAAATGCATAAAGTTTTTTAAAATTTTCATATTTCAAACTTCTAAGATTGTTGTAATTGATAACAAATGAAAACTGCATTTTGGCATGCTTATTAGGGAACTTGAGCCATTGGGAGACATTTTTAGAGCTCTTTTCAGAAGTAATGTTATTAAACTCACACAATTCATAGCTCACTTGAAAAAAAGCTTTTAGAAGTGACAAATAAGAACAAAACCAACAACAATACCAACATTGATGATATTCGACCGAAAGCTTCTACATTTAAATTTTGAGCCATATTTTGACAGTGGATCTTTCTGATTTGTTTATAAAGGAAGATCCCATCATGGAAATGATGCAAGTGACCATGGATGTGCTCATGCCCCACAAAGGAAAAGCCCTGCATAGAAAAATGACTGCCAAAGGAATATCATAAACAGCTCTTATTCATATTCCCTAAGTTAATTCATATTTTTTTCATTCCATTGTGTATTTGTATTGGAAATAGTACATATTTTTTATCAATGGAACATAACCTTACCTATTTTAACATTACTGTTAAGTCTTCATTTACACGGCGTTTCTGTGGAACGTAACCCCTGCAAAAAACGAGAGTCCGTCGTATGTAGTTTACAATTTACATGTTGGCTATAAGTAGTAATCCTTACTATGTGTTTGCTTTGCACATTGCAGAGTTTAAAAAAAAGTGTAATTATATTTTAAGTGGCTGCTTTTTTTCTCTCTCTCTTTAGCAAGTGTAAAAATTAAGTGGGATGCTGCGAATACAAATGCTATCAGCCGCAGAATCGGCAGGTACTTGCTGGAGCTGTAGATTGGGATCATCGGTCTCACTGTATCAAATAAAGGACACTGAATGGTCGAAACGAAGACAAAAAAGCTGATAATATATAAGCACAATATATATATATGTATGTTTTAATGAAACATTTATGTTATAAATAATATGTATGTTTTTTACATATTACCTAGCTGATAATATGTAAAAAAAATGAATAAAAAAATTTTTCCCAATGAACTTGTAAATATATAAATTGTTCCAAAATATTAATTTAAGAAAAAAATAAGGATTTTGATTATATCATTTATATGAACGAATGAACGAACAACAACATTTATGATGTCAGTGGGAAGAACTATCATGCTTAAATCTGATCCTTACTCTTAAGAATAATGAATCTTAATTTCTCACAATCTTAACATTTGGCGTAAAAAAAGTAATTTGCTGCTCATTAAAAATCATAAAAAATGAAAGATATTACTGTCAGTAATCTAATTATAAAATAAATGATAAACCGTCAATTTTCCTCTAGTCCAGTAATTGTAGCCGTAAATTATATCGTTTTAAGACGGAAAGGTCGAGGGGCTTTTGACCAGTGCGCTAGGAATAAAACACAAACGCACAGTTCTGGGTTTTATACCTCTAGTGCAGTGTCAAAGCTTCATAGCTATGGGTGCCACTTCTCAGTAAAGACGAATTCCGTTTTTTGAAAAAAAAAATCGTCACACAGATTTCTATCCTTCAATTAAAAGAGGTAAAACAAAACCCTAAAACTGAAGGATGGAAGTCTGAATGCCGATTTTTTTTTAAAGACTGAATTCTGTTTTAGCAGTATTGCCCAACACTGGCTAATAGCTACACATATAATCGGCCAGTGTCACCTGGCCCCATTGGCCAGTACTGGCTCGAGTATCGGCCAATGCTGCAAAAGAGATTGCTACCCGGTATTGGCCAATTTAGTTCTGCCGGTACTGGCCAATGCTCGCATCAAGTATTGCCCAATATTGTTAAAAAGTCAACCGTTCGACGCTGGCCAACCCAACTTTAACCGATATTGGCCAAAACCCGCTCCGAGTATCTGCCAATACTGGGGAAAAATTACCGGCCAACATTAGCCAATTTTGATTTGCCAGTATTGGTCAATACTGGCAACGAGTAATGCCCAATATTGTAAAAAAGTTAGCCGTTTTACGCTGGCCGACCCAACTTTACCCGAGATTGGCCAATCTACCAAACACCGTGGTTATGACATTGGCCGATACTGCTGTGCTGCTGGGGTAACGACCGAACCCTCTGTAAACGATAACTTACATTACAGCAGTTAAAAACAATCACTCGTTTAAACAGTTGTTATTTGAGGGGAGGGGGGATTAGGAATAATCTGTGAGAAATTTATGGCCTTCTCAAATTTAGCAGCATTAGATTAGGGAAAGTTGAGGTCAAAAAAATAGCGCCACACACTTCTACTGAACGGGACACGAAAGCAGGGTCGTCAAGTGCTACGATGGGCCCCATGTCAGTTTTGGTCTCCCTTCTGCCATTTAAATTTATAAAATTTATACTATTCCGATCCCAGATCATCAGCCGGGTCCCTAGTTTCTGATTAGGCTGACATAGCCTCTCGTCGGCCCTTCAAGAAAGGCACGGGAATAATGAATGAACTTTGTTCCAACAATTCCAGCTTCATGGCATACAAACGAAACAAAAAATAGAGTAATTAGAGAGTATTAAAAAATCGTACCTTTGGAACTCTGAATTCGTACATCTTTGGTTTCAAGAGACTACATTCTTTCTACTTCGATGCAACGCTCGATTTTAGTCCAGACTTCGAAATTCATCGTTCGTGCTGCCATCAACGGACAACTATACAAGTAGTCAACAAAAAAATTCTTCTGAAACAATTTGGAGATTTTTTTTTAACGCTTTATTCCTTAAAACAATATAAATGCTTTTTAAAAAATACTAAATAGGTTAAAACTATTGTTTACGCTGAAAAAAAAGGAAAAATATAATTTTGCCTTATATACATGATTATTTACATTAGATAGCGCTACTTAATAAAGGAAAGATAAGAAGAAATTTTTTTTAACGTTTAGTATAAATGGATGAATTTATTTATTACTATTTTTTTAAAGACAATAAATTGCGTTGATGATTGCTACGATTCTTAAATTGGATAATGCATAAATGTGATAAAATTCTAATCGCCACAAGTTGTTAGAAATAATAAAGTTATTTAAAGAGAAAAAAATAAGGCATTATACATTATTTTTCATTTGGTATATATTGAATAACTACATTGAGCATTCACATGAAATGAACTTTACATATGTAAGAGCTATTATTTGAGGAAAAAAATAATTTTAAATAGGACAAAATGAATAGAAAATAGTGAACGTTCTTTGATGAATTTACGTCTAAGATGAATTTCATCAAAGACTGAAAAGCAGACATTATGTTGCGTTTATTTTTAAATGAGTAATTAAATAGCTTAACTCCAAACAGAGAAATATCCAATCCTATTTATTATGCTTAGTTTCATTTAGCATCTTGTTTCATATATCCTTTGCTAGTTCTTTTCTTTTTTATCTCATTGCTATAATGATGTTTTTTTTTTTATTTCTGTTCAGTTTCAATTCACTTCATTTAACAACAATATGGGTGTGTGAATCATTCTTTCTTCTTTTTGTGAAATTGTTAAAAAAAAATAATATTTGTTTGTTTATGATTTCTTCTGATAAAAATACTCTGACTTTCAAATTAATTCTTCTGAACTTAAAAAATTTTAAACACATGATTTAAATTAATGATTTAAAAAATTCAACTGATTTTATTTAGGTTGATAGGAAATTTTGACGAAATCTTACATTGTAATATTTGATTATCGTACATATTATATCACTTCTACTTTTTATAATGTACGTTTATTGTAACACTAGAAGTATACGCACAGCGATGCCCTTGCTAAAAATTTAATGGAAGTCCGATGAATTAAAAAAAATTGACGCCCCCTCACCCTCTGATCTGAAATAATCATTTTTCTTTGCATAAAATGCATACACACCATTTCAAAAAAAAAAAAAAAAAAACTATTAAAATTTCTTTGGAATTTAACCAAAGAAACAAAAACAAAAAAAAAAAAAAAAAAAAAGACATCAAATAATATCTTCCAAATGCAAAAATAGTTCCGCAACAAGTAATTTTTCACTCCTTGTTCGGGAATTTATGTGAAATTTGGGCCTTAATTGGAATAAATAAAGAACTATTTATCGGATTTTTTCGAATTATAGCCTATGTCACTCAGTACGAAAGCACCTTTCACATAGTGAAGGAATTTTTCAATTAGGTGCAGTGGTTCCGGAGATTACCTCGAACATATAAACACACAAAAATTCGCCCTCTCTCTTTATAATATTAGTACAGATAAGGTTCCACCCAGATTTAGCATTGTTTATTAATATGCAAGTATCCAAATATTTTATTGCTTTATTATAAAGTATAGGAGGAGATTATGAGTATGAAGGGGGGGGGGACATCTAATAAATTTCGTGTCCAGTGTCTTCAAAAACCATAGTCGGGCTCTGCAGAATTCTGTTTATTGTTATTGAAAGTGTAATGCTTAAAATGACATAAAAACTAACTTCAAACTCAATGCAAAAGTTATTTTATTAGTACAAGTTAAAGGTAAACAACGACATATAAAAAGCACAACATTTTCGTGAAACATTATAAATATGTTAAGGAGCTCCGTTTTTAGTGCAAAAACATAAATTAATTGATGTGAAGAAGATTTGAGAGATACCAAGAGGTTCCGTAGCTGATTTTTCCTTGTAACCCTGAAACTCATGTTTACCATAATCTGCAAAATTATGCTTTTTTAATATTGATTATAATTACTCTTCAGCACAAACATTTGCGAGTTCTTGATGTTTATAGTTTTATTTCCACAAAAATAGGGTTTATGGACTGTTTTTTCCCCCCTCTAAATGTTTTATTTTGAATCACATTTCCTATATTTTGAGTGGAAAAACTTTTACAACCAGTTATGAACCAAACAATCCGAAGTTACACATAAAATCTCTTGAGTTTAGGATTACTGTCAAACACACGAAAAAGCAGGTGCACTTGCCCATAGTTGATGTTCTTTTTCTTTTTTGCCCCAACTTTTATTGTGGAAAAGATATTTGGCCTTGACATGCCGATTCTAAATACATGAGCTATAATACAGATAAAAAATTAAAAAGTAAATTGAAATGCTCAGTTAGGAGGGTTCCCTCACAAATAATGTCACTGTTTGAGGGTGAGGATAACAAAAAATGTGACATCACTGTTTTCTGACGTTATTTATTTGGACAGTCCACAGCTTTCAGAAACAGTGCACAGCTTGCTGCATTTGTTTTAGATTTTTTTGTTTTCTTTACCATCTGAAACGAAAAAATGAAATAGAAAAATCGCAACTCACCATTACAATTTCTTTTATAGAGAACTCTCTAGTCTATTTTTAGAAGGCTTTATTCTTGGATTTCCACCATTCTCAACCGACTTTATTTTTAACAGGATGACAGAAACAATTTATCCTTTCTATTTCTTTCCGCAACCATGAGATGATACGGAAACTGTTTGACCAGAAAACTCGTGGGGTAGAGAGTTGGTTGCACAATGCCTTCATTTAGTATACTATAACCAGGGCCAGACTAAGGCATGGGCCATGGGCCCAGGGCACCAATATTAAGGGGAGGGGGCACCAAATCTGAAGCCAAAGTTTTAAAAATGGAATGAATAAATTTAAATTGCACCATAGCCAGGGTTGGCAAGTTTCTGCCGAGGCGGTTAAAACCACTGGTAGAAACCGGTTAAAACTGGCATGGCAAAAGCCACTGTCTGCCACATTTGTGGCAGAAACTGGCAAAAACTCACAAAATGCCCAAAAAAAAAAAAAAAAAAAAAAAGTTGTTGACATTCAATAGAAAATGCATGGAAAAGATAATGAATTTGTTACCAAAGCACAATTTAATTACAATATTAACACAATTCAAAATCAAATGTTACATTGCTTGGCCCCTGCATTTAGCTCTTAGAAAAGATGGTTTCTAAAATCTAAACACTTTCTCGATTTAATATGCGCAAATGAGAAACTTTAGCATATTCTTGCAACAGAAGAGCTAGCAGGCAATGCATCAAGGAACAAGCAATGTTCGTGAAACTTTCATCTAATTGTACTGGAAAAATAAGTTTGGAGAAATAGGGCCAATTTGTTCTGCAAAGTTTTGACACTAGGTACAAAATCTACGCTAATATGGGCAAGTAAAATTCTGTCACTTTCTTCTTGAAGCACATGATAATTTCAATCACAAAGCAATTCAGATGAAACATATAAGCGAGCAAATTACAATCAGTAATGCCTGTTTAATTCTGTATTGCACTCCTCTTTCCTTATGATTTTCCGTCCTTTGTTAGACTAATTCAAATATTACGAGCATCTGCAATAGCAAAGTTACCTTTCCAAACTAAATCGTGGGTACTAGCACAGTATTTTATTTATTTTTTAATTATGAAATGAAGTTCACTTCTTTAGTTTACTTAAACAAATATCTTTCAGTAATTACTTGAGTTATTAAAGATGTTTTTAAGTTCTTGCCAGTTTCTGCCGGTTATAACCAGTTTTTGCCACTGGCACGGTAAAAACTAGTTTCTGCCGGCAGAAAGCCAAACCTGGCCATAGCAAAGCCAAGTATTAAGTCCAGCAAAAAAAAATCTACCTAAAATTCACAAATCCCGAAACCACTCCAGGCTTAACCAGGGTGCCCACATAAAGGGAGGGAGGGGTCATGGGGTAGACTGCGGCATTTAAATTGCTAGGAGGGTATTTTGAGGGGTATTTTCCATTTTTCGGGGGGAGGGGGGGTAGGGCTCCCCTAACATTATGCCATATTTTATTGCATTTTAAATCTTTTTCCGAGATATTTTTGATATTTATGTCTTATTGTTACCAGGCAAAAGTTTGACAACAACATACGTATATTATAATACTTTCCTTGAAGCAAACATTCCCCCATTTAGCGTGAAGTATCAAAATATTTTATTGAAAGTTTGTATAAATAAGGGTAGGGGGGTTCATCGAATGAAGCTCATGCCCAGTATCCTCAAAAGCCTTAGTCGGGCCCTGACTATAATTATTAAAAGGCATTTGCAGAAATATCATCTTCTCTACCCCTAGCTAGATGACGAAAATGACACCAAAAACAGGAAATAAATATTTACAAAAATAAAATTATTCTTTACAAAAAAAAAAAGAAAAAGTACAAACACTAACGAAATTAAGAAAACTTATTGACACTAATGAGTATTAGGAATAGAGGATTAAATGCAAATCAAAATTATACAAAAAAGAAAGAGGAACCAGATTCTGCCATCGAAAAACAATGTGTGTAAAATCAATGGAACACACAATACACTTGTGCACAATCTATTTTTCCAAAACTATGCTATTGAGAATCAAGACTTAGATGTTGATATTAACATTCAAACTCCCGCATATTCGTTAGACTTTTTTTTTTGTTTTGAGTGTCAATTTCTTGAGAAATTCGGTTTGACAGATAGAAACAGATACAAAAACAAATATTTGTTTTGTTTGTGGCCTGCAGTAGTTATGGCATTCAGCTAATAAAACATGAGCTTTGTGAGAAGAGCAAGAATTGTGACACTTTGAGACAAAAGGGGGCAGGGGGCCAAATTTGTAGGAAAAAAATGCAGCACCACCTTTAGACAGCCCTTTTATGGACTTAACAGGGATGGTTGTTTCTACCAGAGGGTAGGAGAAGGGAGTACACTAAAAACTGTCCCTGCCACTTTTTGCAAATATGGAAAAAATATTTATTTGGCATGCAACGGTTTTGTTTTTACAAAATTTAACTCTAATCTTCCGATGATAAAATTTAGCTGAGAATATCTAAGGCGTCCTTGAAACGTTCATCTATAAGTCAAATTTATACTGTTTGATTAAATCTCTTTTTTCAGTTAGTACTATGATTACAGAACATTAGAAAGGGTAGAGTAAATAATAACAGGTTCATACTGTTTCAAATTAAAGACATCAACAATTAAACAAATGAATAGTCTTCAGGATTAAGGAAGAACAATTATTTTGTTTCAGAATGAAAATAACTCTGTTTCTTATTAAAAGCGACCAAACCATAATCAAAGCTATGAGAGGACAGCTCCACTAGCTTCAAAAGCCCTCCGGTCAGGCACATCACAGTTAAAAGCTGCGAGGACGTTCTGCATATCTCGTTCACTCAAATAGGCTAATATGTCGTTCAGGATCGTTCCCGGCAAAGGAGGGAGACTCCCGAACAACGTCTCAAAGCATTTCAGGCAGGGAGCCCTCACGATTCTCCTCCTTTCAGCCTTCTTCACTTTGAAGTCGATGAAGTCTGCATAATTGGGGAATTCCCGCGCAAAACCACCCCCCAGCAACGCATCCCGTAACTCCCGGCTCTCCAGATAGTCGGCCACCTTCCCCACATGCCTACCAGTTACTAACCACAACGTTCTATGATCGACCGGTTACCGCATCGATTACCATTCTAAGCAGTTGATTGGTTCATTGGAGCACGTGATTAATTAGCTCGTCGAACGTAAGCTAAGTAAGATTGTCAAACACTTAACAATTTGTATTAACAAAACCGAAAGCGTGTACGGTTTCAAATTATGAACACATTGAGTATTAAAAACTGATAACAACTAGGATTTTTAAAAAATGGTGCTCATATTTTAATATTTTGTTGTCACTCAAGAACTTTTTTTTAAAACGTTTTCTTAAATTAGTCAAGTGCATGCTGGGTAAAGTGACATAGTTCAATTCGCTTACTTGTTCAATCATTTTAAGTATCAATTTATTAATTAACTAACAATTGCCTTATTCACCCCAATTGAATTTATTTCAGAACTTTAGTCGACTCTGAGCTGATGAAAATAGAAAATTGTCAAATTTTAAGAATTTATCTTGAAAAAAGTATAAAAGTTATAATTCTAGGAAATATAGTAGCAGCAATGTTTCCTAGAAGTATAGTTGAATGATTGGTGATAGTAGCTGACGAAAGGGAGGGGGGGGGGGGGCAGACCAGCTAAAGTTGAAACCTAGTAGTAACGAAATTAGTACGAAAGGATTTCTAATTGTCATTGTAAAACTTCTATCGTCATGTGTGACAGTTTTCTTTTTATAAAAAGAGAAAATTCTGTTTGAAAACTGTTGGAAAAGGGGAGAGAAGGGACTGGGGAAAAAATTCTAGATTGCTATGCACAATGTACAAACATTTTATGATTTTACTATGAGCTATGCCTCTGAACTTGCACTAAAAGATCAATAATGATAATCGATATCTACAAATGTTTCAAGACTAAAAAAAAAATCTGGAAAAAAAAACTAATATTTAAAAAATTAATTTGAATTCTGAAATTTTTAATTCAAATTATGTTTTTTGCAATCACGACAGGACCCTACTCATTTGACTTATTGCTACCAGAAACGAAACCTGTCCCCCCCCCCAAGCCTGCCCTTCCTTCTGGTGGTTACGTGTGTATATTTGTGTATATGTGTGCATGTGTAGACCAGTGTGTATGCACTTAGGCGTGTGTGTATGTGTGTAACGGCGTGTGTGTGGGAGTGTGTATTGTGCGTAACAATGCGTGTGTGTGAGCGTGCGTGTTTGTGGGACATGGACGCCACCGACCAGGAAAAGCGGCTACCGGGGGACAGTCGCGCCTGTAGAGGGCGGTGGTACTGCAGAGGCCCCTGGTCCAAGCTGAAAAAAGAACCGGAATGCCAAGGACCGTCAAATGAGAACAATAAGCAATCGTGATTGCTCAATAAAAAAATCCGAATTTTTTGATTAAAAAAATTAAAAAATCACAAACCCCGATGTTAAGTAGTCATTTCTAATAACCTTTATCAATATCACCAAGTATTTGCGAATAGAATTTTAACATGGAAAATGTGTTTCACGTATGAGAGTCTTGCACAGTAAAATATTTGAGTGCTTTTGTCTGTATTTGATGTAAAACTGAAACTCATATTTTTAACTGATATGTTCTTCATTAAATTTGCTGTAAACGAATTTGATTTTTTTTTCATTCAAAAAATTATCGTAGTTCACTTTTAATTAACAGACATTTTTCAGCACCATTTTCATTTTTTGAAAATAAGATTATCAACAAACTAGTTTATATTGTAAGTAGTTATTTTTCACCTGGCATTAATTCATATGAATGGTAAATAGAAAAAAAAATATTCTAGTAATGCTTTTTTTCATTTCCAAAATACTTTTTAGAGAAGTTGACTGAATACTTTCATCAGTTGAGGTTACATGAACTTTTTTGTTCATAGGATTGATTTTACATCCTCCAAATGTAACAAATACCAATTCCCAAGAACGTTCAACGTTTGCAATTTTTTCGTCCAGTTTTAAATAACTGTTTTCTTGAATCGTAGCTGTTACATATATTAAGTCTATTTCATGTAAATGCGCAATGTACTACCTTATTACTCTTGTCTATTTGAATAATTTTACTATTACTAACATTTGCAGGCGATTTGAATTTTATCATGTTAAAATATTACTCAATTTGAAAATTTATTTATTCACCCATTTATTCCCAAGAGTTACCAAAAATAATGCATTCTTCCTCTCTTTCCATTATAAGATTGCACTATCTAATGTAAATAATCATGCACGTAAATGAAAAAGTATTTTTTCGTTTTTTTTCCACCGTAAACAAAATTATTAGCCTTTTTAATTATTCGAATATTTACATTCTTGTTAATTATAAAGAATAAATGAATACTAAAAAAAAGAAAGAAAGAAGGAGAACCAGGGACCGATTCACTCACCTGGGGGCCCCGGGCACTGACAATTATGGTGCCCCCCCCCCCCACAAAAAATATGAAGGTAAGTGTTGGATATTATTTTGATAGAAATAAAACTTTAAAATATCGATTTCATACGAAAAAAGTTAATAATTAAGATGTTTTGCAAAGAAATCATTTAATATAAGTCTAAAATAAATTTATGGTTTTCATATTAATTTTTTTTTTTTTTTTTTTTTTTACAGTTGCAGATGGAAAAACTATGATACAAATGGTAAAGGTGCACGGAAAGCATAATGTGCTTTCTGCGCATCAATGATTCTTTATATATTTTCTCCTTTTTTTTTCTTGCAGTAAATTCATCTATAATGTCCTCATAATCAAGTTTTAGGTCAAACTTCTTTCTATTGATAATAGAGCTAAATAACAAAATTTTTTTGTTCCCTTTAGTTGGAGGCCCCGAACACTGGTTCCTAAATTTAAAAAAAAAAAATGATGACAGAAATTTGGTACCCCCCTTTCCTTTGGTGCCCCGGGTCCGGGCCCCGATTGCCCTGCCGTAAATCAGTCCCTGATGAGAACCTCCATTAATAGGGCTTTGCAACCTTATTTTTATAATAATTACTGATCACTCTTTTATAATAATTACTGATTACTCTTACATTTATCCACTAGATGGCAGCATCAACGATAAGAAAATCACGCAGAAAAGCGAAGACATGACTCTTTCGAAAACTTTCGGTCCGAACGTGTCGAGACGACTATTCATGGAGGCTATAGGTGACTTAAAACCAGGCCCGAATTTAGGGGAGGGCAGGCGGGGCGGGGCTACTGCCCCGGGGCCTCCACAACAAAGGGGCCCCCACAATAAAACCTTTACAAAATATCCTAACTTTCACGGGTCGAAAATATCGGAGAAATACATATGTATCAAAATATTCGTATATATATAAAGGTATCGGATATTTTCGAAAATAGGGTGATCTTTTCGAACCCTGCTTAGGGGCCTCCACTCCTTCGTTGCCCCGGGGCCCCCACACTTCCAAATCCGGCCCTGGATGGGAGCGATGCTCAAAGGGGCCCTGTTCTTGATGGGAGTGCTTGCCTTCACTTTTAATAAACGGGCAACCATGCGCTAGTTATGTTTGAAGTCTAATTGGTTTAATTGGTCTTGAAGGTCTCTCTCGTTTTTATTGAATTTTTTTTTATCCCTAATTTTTTCAGTTTTTTGGTCTTCAATATAGAAATGCCCATTGAAACACTCTCTAAAAAATTTGATGTCGCAGTCTGCGTCATAGACCCCCCCCCCCTTCAATAGACGGCTCATATGGAGGGGGAGGGGCTTCTGTCCAGGGGCGGCATTTCAGCATTTCATTTGGGGGGTCGAGATTCTTAAATATGTACTACCACAGTGCGGAACCAAGCACACATTAGCTAACAGGAAGTGGTCATAAAATCGGTTTAATATGAATAAAAATTAGTGCTTAGAAATAATTAAATTTTGATTCACTTTCTAATAAGTTATACAAAAGATCTCGATACTAAAGTTTTTATACCTTTTGGAAAAGTTTTAATGCATGATTTTTGGAATTCGGAAGAGCAGGGAATCGTGTTACTAATCTATCAGTGCCCAGTGTCGTGCTGTTTTGCCAGTACAGCTAAATATAAAAGATGGTGGAAAAGCTCATGTCCTTAAGCATGTATGACTTCAGTAAATTACCGCCCATTAGCCAGGGCTAAAGCAGAAATGCGTGAAATACACCGCTAGCTCAGTCATTTCCAGCCGAGGACTGCAGTTTCGTGCTTATTAGCACTCATCAGCCCGGCATAGGAAAGTGACTGAGCTGGAGATGGAAAACCTCTTAAGGAAGCCAAGAATAAGGAAGCCTTTGGCTAATGGGCGGTAATTTACTGAATATACCTTGCCTCGTGTTCAATCCTCGAGTTGAACCGAACCATTGCTTCGGTCACTCGTCTGGTCTGCTAATTCTATATTAGCTACTAGTTTGTTTCGCACTCTTGGCTTCCTTAGGAGGTTTTCCATCTCCAGCTCAGTCACTTTCCTATGCCGGGCTGATGAGTGCTAATAAGCACGAAACTGCAGTCCTCGGCTGGAAATGACTGAGCTGGCGGTGTATTTCACGTATGTATGACTTCGTTTGAATATTTTTCCCATTGTGCTTCGAAAATAATTCTCTAACCTCCTGAGACATAAAAAATCTTTCTCTACTAGCTGAGATAATTGAAGTAACAAAGATATGTATGAAAACACTTTTTATATCTTGCTCTTCAAAATCACCCAGGGCAACTTCAAAAATTGTGAGCTGCTTAATTTTCCATCAGTGAATGATCTAGTCTCGTCGGCGCTCTCAGCTTCAATGAGATGTCATCTGCCTCCAGCTCTGTTATTCACTATTCAAGACTGATGAGTCCATAACAAGGACGAAACTGCAGTCTCTGGGTGTAATAACTTGTCTGTCGCTATATTGCTTGTAATTTTTCATGCCTCGTGCTAAAAATTTTACTCATAACTGAAACATTTTATTTTTCGTTTCAAAAATCCAATCCAGATAATACAGAGCCAACCATACAGAAAAATAATTATCATTAAATCTTGTGTTAATTTCATTCGAAACTGAATCTATTACTTCATACAAAATTAAAAAAATCAAAATTTGACTTCACATCATCATGTGGATTTTTGTCTTTTTTTTTTTAAGTTTCACGCTTGATTGAAAAACACATCTATGTAAAATCTATTTTCTGTTTCAATTGTAAATTGAACTATGGTAGTGTGGTGCACAGATCAGTTGTAGATTGAACTGTGGCTTGAATACTTCGAAAAGTAAGGGTAACGGATCGAAGATGTTTTTATAGAGTAAAGTATTTTTCAAAAACTTTCCTCAGTACAAAAAAAATTGAATAAAAATGAAGTCGCTAAAAGGCATGAGCTTTTTCACCATTGAAAGAATCGTTTTGTAATAATTCTTCCAGTCGTCAAATCACTGCTTTGAAGTTATAGAGAAATATTTTTATGGTTTTAACTCTTGAAGACCATTTTGTGTCACTCCGAGCTTGCATAATTATACGCATAACAGGTATTTGTTGATATGTTTTTTTTAATTCAATAATCACATGCATTTTTAAGAAGTTTTTTTGAAAGCATATAATGCATTGAGCATCTGAAACGTGTTTCTAGCAGAAGAAAGCGGTGGACACTCATTAAATAAATATACATTAAAAAATGAGCGTAAAGTGAATGTAAAATATCAAGAAATTTTCTTGCGAAAACCATGCAGCCGCACCACTTTGCACGAGCCTCTCATATTGGACATACCATCGTTACACTGGGCACACAAGTATGAAATATTTAGCCTATATGAGAAAATGTCTTCCTTAGTTAATAAAATTAACCATGGTTATCTATCAGTTTTCTATGTTCTGAAAAGACCGGAAAATACTTCAAGAATTCCTAAGTCATTATCCAAATAACGAAAAACACTTTTTATAGTCTGGGAATGTGTCGAGTTTCATCAAATAGTTACTGAGAACCAGCGAGATTTCTTTTAATGAACAATGATTTCCGACTTACATAAATTGAATTCACCCATTTTCTATCATTCAACGCAAAAAATTTGGGGGTGCGACCGCCCCCTCTTGACCCCCCTATTTGCCGCCCCTGCTTCTGTCCTCCCACTTTTCAAAGTTAAAAATTAATGATTGATTGAAAAAAAATTTACAGAGTGGATTAATTTTTTTAATTAAAAATTCGAAATGAATCTTCTTTTTATATCATTTCATAAGAATGGAAGTTTAAATTAAGGGGTCGGGGTGCCCCTTCCCCCAAGAGCAACAGCGCACTCCCCTTTCCCACCCCAAATAACCTCGTCAGAAGAGTGAGAACACCACAAAAAGAGAAAAATACTCCTGAGACCCCCCCCCCTGTAAAAATTTCAATGGTAACGTCTTCAGCATGTCTCACCCCCCCCCCACCCTTTGGATGGGCACCCCTGAGAGTGTCCCAGTTTTTGAGGTCAATTAATCAGTAATTTTAAAATGCAATAAAATTGCCGAATTGTTTTTAAGATAACTTCAGGGGCGCCACCCCTTAACCTCCCATGTTTCATTCGACCACCCCCCTTTTTTTTGCTCCCATCATCTTGTGACCCCCTCTGATACATACCAATGGTCAGGGGTGCACCCAGGAGGGGAATTATGGCTCAAGTTGAGCCATCAAGATTGGGAGTGGGGGATTTTTAATTTTTTTTTTATTTACATATTCTTTTAAATTTATTGATAAATTTTTAGTTTAATCTATTTTATTTTATTTTTTATTTTATTTTAATTTTATTCATTAAATTATTTTGTGTGTGTGTGTGTATGTTATTCGTGTAGCACAGTTTTCTAACAAAATAATAATAATAATTAAAAATAAATAAATAAATTATTCAAAAACATTTTTTCAATAAATGAACAAAATATAAAATAAGGCTAAAAATAAAAAGTAAAAAATGGCAAAAGGGATGAGATTGTTTTTTTTTTTTTTTTTTTTTTTGAGGGGGGAGGGGGGAATTTGCGCCATTGAACTTGGGAAGGGGGAGATGGGCACCCCTGCCAATGGCAAAATTTTTAATCTTGAAAGAAATGCTTTACAAAATTATTAGTACCAATGTTTAGCATAAAATCACAAAATACGCATATATTGTATAGTACTCTTCTTTTTTTTTGTTGGATTTTTTTTCTCTCATCTTCTCTTTCACTTTTCAGGTCTTCAAAAAAAAAAAAAAAGATAGATAGATGGATGGGGGTGCTCACCCCCCCCTCCTCCACTAGAAGTAAAAGAGGTCCCTTTAAATACACTATATAACATTTTATGACTCAGTGTGTGTCATTAACCTCCCCCCCCATGAGGCGCCTCGAATGGGGGGGGGGGTCTCCTCACTTTTCAACATTAATGATTGATTGGAAAAAAAGATTTTTTACAGCGTGTATTGATTTTTTTAAGATTAAAAATGCGAAATAAAAGATTTTTTAATATCATTTCATAAAAATGAAACTTCGCCCCCTAAAAAGAGGAAAAGAAAAACTGCTGAAAACAACCCCCTAAAGATTTTAATGGTACAGCTGCATCCTCCCCCACCCCGGAGATGGGCAACCCTGAGAGTGTCTACGGTCAGCATGCGTCCCCCCCCCCTACACTTTTTTTTTTACGGTACTTGTTAAATTAAATTCTCTTAGCTTACTTTTGCATTACTTTCTTTCTTTTCTTTTCTTTTTTTTTCTCAGTTTCATATTTTCAATATTTATTTTTTCCAGTATTTTGCAGACTTTTTTAAGAATAAGCCTTTTTTTTTTTCCTGCCGGAAGGTCCTTTCGAATTTGCCGCCCGGGGTAAGAACCCCGGCTTCCCCCCTATAGATCCGGCTCTGATAAATGTACAAGATATTGTGAACTGATAGCGGAAAAAGAAAAACCTTGTCCCGTGAGAAGGCGCGAAACGCGCGTGATGCGGATGAGTCACACTCACCTGACTTCTGCCAGACGACACGACCTTCAGCGTCTGCTACGTCATACGATGAAATAAGGTTATGACGTGACGAAAGGAGATTGCAAAATTCACTGCGCTGATCTAGAAACAAGTTCTCGAGAAGAAACTGTTGTAGACTACGCTTAGCGCTACTAGTTGTAGCGCTAGTCCTGGGACGCACTAGGAGCGAATGTTTGACAAAAAGAAAGAATATTTCCGAAAATCATCGATTTTCCATAACATATACCAGGAAAATGATTGGAAATTTGACAAATATGTGTAGAAACAGTTTCGTAGGAAGTTTATTTAGCTAGAATTTTTATTTTGAACTCATTTTTTCTACCATTCCCGACATTTTCTCGAAAAACCCAAAATTTTCTTCCCCTTTCCTCCCTCCCACCTTTAGCTCACCCCCTATGGGCGGGGCCTTTTAGTATGTTTACTTACTAACTACCCCCTAACAGGGCCGGATTTAGCTTTTGAACCACTCCGTGCAAAAGGGAAAAATTGCACCCCTTTTGAACTGCATGTATAACGAGCCCCCCTCCCCCCCAACAAATGAAAAAAACACATGATCTTTTTTACATTTTTTGGCAAACACATAAAATGTGTCAAAGTAACTTGGCAATTAATGTAAATAGTAAATAACAATTTTCAAATCGGTTGATAGATTTGATTCTGGTGATTTCAAATTCTCCATTCATAAGACAGCGATCTGAGAGAGAGAGAGAGAGAGAGAGTAGATCTAATGTCTGTGGTTTAAGTGGGAGTAAAAAAGCCAAACCCTGCGCACGACAGTCCATGAGGGCCGAGGCCTACTGTGCCCAACTCAGTTTTCCTGACCAGGGGCTCTGGGTTGCAAGGCATACGACCCGGTTAGGTGGTCAGCCTAACGCGGAACCCCCAGTGTTTGGTTCCCAAGTGCACTTGGTACTCATTTTATCGACCCACTGAAGGGATGAACGGCTGAGTTCAACCATGCTCCACCCGGGAATAGAAATCCGGGCCTGTGGCGTGGGGGCGCGAAGCGCTAAGAGCTCACAAATCAGGGGACTTGTGTTATCTATGTGGAATCTAGAATTAGTAGAATTATGCTTATGTGTTACATGCATATTACTAATCCTTTTTCTATGTGCAAATAAATAAATAAAACAGTTTGAATTTTGAGATTTTGAAATCAGATTATGTTTTTCTGCAATCACGAATTGCGATAGGACTCTACTCCTTGGGTTCCACTAATGGTTCTTATCGCAACAAAAATTAGAATTTAAGACTTTAAAATTCAAATGAATGCCAGGGGCTGGTTGTTATGTGCTGAATGTTGTGTGCTGAATACTTTTTTCGCGAAAAAAAGATTTTTTACAATCGACGGTCGTTTCTAAATAATTCGATTCCGAGGCACGTGGACGCCTGCATTATAATAGAAAAATAAAATCAAGGGACGGGACGTCGTTCAACGGTCAAGTGAAAACAATAAGCAATTCGTGATTGCTCAAAAAAAAGCAATGTGAACATTGCGTCATGGGTAAATTTTGCGCCTAAATAGGGGGTCTAGGGGTTACACCCTGGAAAGTTTTTTGAATAGTAGCTCTGAAAACGCTATTTTAGACAATCTTTGAGGCTTTGATGATGGAAGAGAAGGAATGTTAAGGGGACCTTAGTTTGGAATTTTTCGAACTTGAGGCTCAAAACAAAATTTTAAACGATTCAAAATTTTAATTCTGTACACAAAATTTGAAAAAGAGAAGGGAAGAAGAGGTTGTCAAAGCGTCTAGAGAGGAAAATTTTCCAAAAAAAAAAAAAAAAAAAAAAATGCAGTTGTTAGCAATCTTTGTCTTTTTTTTTATCTATTTCTAATGAGACTGTGTTAGAGGCTTTGACTTTTGTAGACCTAGTGCGATCTCCCGATGTAGCATCCGTATCAGATGGAGGTACCTGGGCTCTTACAATGCGAAACTGAGCTGGGAATTTAATTTTCCCGAGAGTACTTCAAGCCAAACGAATAATCGAAGGATCTTTCACATGCCGCAAAATCATACGACCCGGGAGCTGTCTATTTTATTCATCTTGAAAATCCATCGATTAAAGCCAGGTTTGAACCTTTGTCTTCAGGCATAAGATGCCAACGCCTAACCATTACACCACTCGGTCGGCCGGCAACACTTGTTAAAGTAAGGGAACGGAATGGGATCTGGGATCATCTCCCATACATTTTTCGTCCAAAATACGTAATTGTAAGTAATTGTAAGAGAAGGAATGGGATTGGAGAAATCTTCATTAGTCAGAAGTTTTAATTTCCAAAATCGCAGTTTTAGACGATCTTCGGCATGTTAGGATGAGGAGAATTTAGTGCCTCTCCCCTCGGAATTTTTCGAAATTGAAATCGTTTAAACAAAAGTCGACCTTTAAAGGTGGAAAGGGAAGGTTGTAAAAACTTCCGCGAAAACTTTTCAAAATTGAAATTATAATTACGCAAATTGTAAGCAATCTTTGATGACGTTAGGGTAAGGGGTAAGATTTGCGGAGACTTCCTCGGAAATTTTTCAAAATTAAAGTTTCGAAAACAACTTTAGACAATCTTTGATGATGTTATAAGGATCAGGTTTTAGAGTTTTAGGGTTTCACCTAACCCTGGGAACTCTTTCAGAATACAGTCCTAAAACCGGAAATATTAAAACTTTTAATTTTCACCCTTACCTTACATTTTAACATGTTTGAATTCAAACGCTTACAGCCCCAGAAGTATATTTTATTGATTTGGACGGAGGTGTTTTTATTTATTTATTATTTTATTTTATTTTTGACTTTTGTGTGATAACTATGGTCATTTTTCTACTATGTTTCATTTTAAATATCGTGTCTTATTAATCTCCTGCAGAGTTCTTGTTTTAACCTTCGTTTTTTCCCTTCAACCATTTAACAACTTCTAGTGCGACTTTTCATATCAATCGTTTAAATCTCACTTCTCTCTATCTCTCTCTACTTTGATTTATCTGTTTGAACCATATTTTAACGGCATATACATTTTTCAGCATTCAGCTTTGAGATTTTCATGGTAAGAAAAAAATGAAAGTAAGAAAAACAGAAACAGAAAAACATCAGCACCCCAGACGCTATCTTGTTTATTTATAAATTTATATCTTTTTTAGTCTAAAGCGTGCCTTGAGTTTCCAAATCGCACTGAATACTGTAAGAGCATTTTTTTCGCGAGGCTTCAATTTTCGCAACCCCGTCATAATAAAAAATTTTAAACCTTAAAAAATCTTTTTACGTCGGATTTTTCAATTTTCGCTTCTGTTTGCAAAAAAAAAAAACCGCGAAATTTTGTTTTCCGATGGGAAGTCACTGTAATCTTCCAAAAATTTCATAATTCGGGACATTTTGCCTGATGATTCTGAAAATTTGAAGACATAATCTTTACTAATAATAAAGCTGAAAGTCTCTCTGCCTGGATATCCGGAGGATGTCTGGATGTCTGGATCTCTGTGACGCGCAAAGCGCCTAGACCATTCGGCCGATTTTCATGAAATTAGGCACAAAGTTAGTTTGTAGCATGGAGGTGTGCACCTCAAAGCGATTTTTCGAAAATTCGATGTGGTCTTTTTCTATTCCAATTTTAAGAACAAAAATATCATAAGATAGACGAGTAAATTTCGAAATTATCATAACGTGGAACCGTAACATGGACACAAGCCAATTGGCGAGATACTAAATTATAACGTGGGACCGTAACATGGGTGCAAGCCAAGTGGCGAGAAAATTCACCATACATTATTTGTAAATATACAGGCGAACCAAAAGACCTTTTAATTTTTCTATTACAGGCAAAGCCGGGCGGGTACCACTAGTTGAAATAATAAAATGCCTAAATGTAATTATTTACTAAAGATGTAAGCACATGTGTGAATATCCATAATTTATCATTCTGCAAAGTTTAGAGATCCGTTCGGCAGAAAAGTTCTCTCCTCTTAAAAATTTAAGTTCGAGGCGCCCCTGCTGGTGTTGATCCTACTTATGACAAAATGATTTTAAAATCTCTGTAATTAGTATAAAAGAACTAACACCTTTTACTTCAAACTTGTGCAGACTACGGTTATAGAATAGATAAAGGGATATCGCGATGCGCCCTCTTCATTTGTAGATGGTGCCAGTATTTTTTCCAGAGAAATTAGTTTTTTTTTTCAGCAGCTCAGTTGCAAATATTTTTCATATTTTGATTTGGCAATTTTGCGCCCCTCAAAAATCTTTACTCCGTGCCGGGGCACGGACTGACGGAGTATTAGTCCGGCCCTGCCCCTAACAATATTCTGAAGTCAAAAATTATCGCAAATTCCATGCACGCTACACCCCTGTTTTGAGCACTCATTGACTGGACTACCAGAGAAAGCTTCGTTTCGTTCAAAGAAACGGTAAGATAAAGTTAAGGGGAAAGTTTGAGGGGATTTACAAATAACCAAAATGATTAGGCATGCTTAAAATTTCGTTTATGCATAACCTTTTCTACAACGTGAAATTTCGATTCATGGGTGTCTTAGATACAGTGACCAAAATTTCTTTCCCTTAAACTTAATTTTAGGCAACATAAAAAAAAAAAATAAATAAACAGTTTGCGTTTATTACTAAGAACGGAAATTAAATCAAAAAGGAGAATAATCACTAAGTCAGTTTGCGATCAATGATTAAATACAATCTGAGACACTCTGTCTTTTACTTCCTTTTACAAACTAGTATGTTGTGGCCATCACGAAACTTTCTTCTATATTTTTCTTTTTTTTTCTGATCCCTCCCCATGCTTGACGAGGAAGCAATATTCCCAACAAAAACAAAATTACACATGCAAAAACTTGACGACCATCCCAATGTCTGAATGACTGCAAAAGCAAAGCAAAGAGCGAAAATTGAAAGTTATTTTAAAAGCCTTGCTTGAATTAATTACAAATATTTTATTTGTTAACAAACATAAGATAGCAACAGTTAAAAATTTTAAATCGTTGAGATAATATTTCCGATAATTTCCATACAATTAAAATCACGAGAAATTATTTGCACTATTCATTGGTGTTTTTTTTTCCGACTCAAAATCAGCACTTGAAGCCATACGTAACGGTATGACAAGATTGACACAAGAAATACATTTTTTTCTCCACTCACTCAAGACAACCTGCATTCTCCAGTGGATCCCAGCTCATGTCGGAATCGAGGGAAATGAGCGTGCAGATGCCCTTGTAAAGGAGGCACGTGACCAAGACCAACCACTAACAGCCAGTGGCGTACCGAGACAGATAGGGGCCTGGGGCGGTACTCGAAATGGGGGCCTACCTGGTATTAAAACTGAAGTTTCTCAAACTATGTGTACGTACCGTATATTACAGTAATTACTTTAAGTGGTACATTTTTACATATTTCAGGTAGTGTTGGTTTGATTTCGGACACTATTGTAAATACCACAGTAAAACACATGGTTTTAAGTAAAATTAAATAAATACTATATTTTTAATAAAATTGTGTTTTGTCAGAAAATATCAAAAACAGAAAAAAGTCCTAAATTTATACAGTATCTTAAAAATTTATTGCATCTGAACATCCAAGTACAGTGAACAGAAACGTTTAGGTATTCCAGATTTAATTAATTTTAGGATAAAAATTGGCTTTTACAGAAAAAAAACCCTTTACTATTCCTTTGAGTAAGACACACCAGGGAACTTTTTACCTGATGACATCACCTAATCTCAGAGAAAAATATTTTTAAAACATACTTACCTAAATAAGGATGAAATTCACACGTTCACAGTCTAAATAAAACTTTTCTGTTAGGTCTCACTCACAAAAAAAAAAAAAAAAAAAAAACGCTCTTTATGTTCTTCAGATAAAAAAAAAATGACCCTATACTTGCCTGGCGTGTTTGAATGAAGTGGAGAAAACGCTCCGCGCGGCTTTTCTGGTAGAATTAAAAATATTTAATGTTCGACAGAAATTAAGACAAAAAAATTTTGCGTATGCGTGGATTTAACTAACTAATCCGATTTCTAAAGCGAAGAGCGTAATTTCCCCCCGATTATCGGACAAAGGGCTAGGCATAGGTGGATTTAGGACTAAATTCCTGGGGGGGGGGGGGGGGCAGGATCTTTTTTGAGCAACATTTTTAATTGCCCCCCCCCCCCATGTTTTGGTTTCTTTTCCTGTGATGAATAAGGCCATGCTTTACCTTTTTTTGTGTGTCGTTTTCATTAATGTATGTTTTCATGCTGTCCTTTTTGAATTGATCTTAAGAGGGGTGACTGGTATCAAGAGTGACGCAGGGCTCTCTTTTAAGTTGGATATAGAATATCTCCAATTTTAGGGGGTCCGGGGGTTTGTCCCCCGGAGGATATTTTGTAAAATGGACATAAAATTCTGCATTTTGAAGCCTTATAAGAGTTAATCGGATAGACGAAAATCTCAGGAAAATATAGACAAATTTTAAAAAAAAAAGTTTTATGATTTAAATGTGCTTTGTGATGTAAGTTAATACTTTAAAAGAAATGGTGTACAGATTTAGAAAATAAGTAACATGAGAGTAACATACTACTTATTTGAACAATTCATAATTTATACACTTGATAAGAAATAAAATTGAAGCACACTTTGCTTAGGAGTTTCAAAGACTTGTCTAACTATTTTCAAGGTTTGGTTGGTTAGATTGGGTGTTTTGGCACAAGAGCCCTAGTAGGTTATATTGCGCCAATTCTTTTCAAGGATTTTAGAACATTTAATAATTTAAGGCAACTCATTTGCATTTTCCAGTCTCTGAAATTGAGTACTAGGTTATACAGTTCTACGGTCTTGTTCAAACTTCGTAAAAAAAACAGCTATTTTAAGCCTAAAAGAAAAAATAAACTATAGAATTCTCATTACAATAACCTTTTTTTAAATTATAAGCAGTGCAGAAAACAAGAAGGGCTGGAGGTAGTGTATCATTTTTTTTCTGGGCTAAACAGATTAACAATATGCAGTAGAAGCAAGATAAAAGCAATCAATAGAAAAGAATTTCCAAAATACTGCATTCGGGATTAAATAAATAGCAAGATATGAAACATGTGAGTCAGAAAAATTTATTTCAAGCAATATGTTACAAACATAAGAACCATGATTTTTACTTTTTTGATGCAGGATGTAGCAAGGAGCTGAATTTGACATATTTTGGCATTCCTCCCCCTACCATTTGTTAGAAATTTTAAAATTTAAGGTTTGTAGCCACACGTTTCCAAATATTCAAAGCTTTCAAGCTCTTGAAAATGAAATTAGTCTTTTCAAGCACTTTCCATTTTTTAAGGAGCGAATGATGCATTTTTTGCGAGTTACCGGCCCGCTTCAAAGTAGTGACCCTAAGCTATAGCTTGTTTATTTTATAGGCAAATCCTTCCATGTATGTAATTCACTCTTGCCTGCAGATTTTTGTAATTTTTACGAAAATTCGTCAGTTTTTACAGTTAAAGGGTTTTTACAGTTTTACCAATCTGAACGTGTGAATTCAGAATGTTCTTCAAAATCTTTCGTCTGTAACAACACAAAATATCTAGTTTTTGAAATCACGCAAATTGAAAATAAACATTCTGAAAAGAAAGAAAACAAATTATAAAGAGTAGATCGTTCTGTTAGCGTAAATGGGGGAGGAGGGTTTCCTTTGTTTTAGGTTCTAATTTGAAAAAATAATCGTCAATTATTATAAGTGTTGCAGCTGAATGCATAGCTCGCTTAGCCTATAGTTCCATTTATATACTTGCCCAAATGATTTTCAGTCAAATGGTGAATTAAGACATATTTTCAGCACCCCAGTGACAGCTGTACTGTTTGTATTTAATGTTCTTTTTTTATTTTTATTTCTCCCATCAGAAAAGGACAATCGCAAACCTCTTCATTTTCATTGAACTATTCAAAAAAAATAAGGAAGATGTAATGTTATTATGTGAAGTCCTCCCAAAACTGGGGGCATTGCCCTCTATGCCCCCCCCCCTCTTATAAATCCACCCATGCCCTTCTGAACTATTCAACAAAGAAAAAAAAAGTAATATTTTTTTAAAATTTTTTGGAAGATATGTTGTTACTACATAGTCTTCCCAAACTGGGGAGGCATTGCCCCCTTTGCCCCCCCCCCCATAAATCCGCCCATGGGGCTAGGAACTATTTCTTTTGCTTGGCCGCAGCTCATTTCTCCATAGTCAAGTAAGCTTGCAATCGAGTATAGAATGGATGGGAGTAGGTATTATGCAGTCAAGGTCAAAAGTCCCGAAGGATTGACCAATTAAACAGTTTTACGCTGTCGAAAGGGGCATAGCAAAAAGGAAGTCCCCTTTGCTTGAGTCAGAAGGGGTCCGATAAAAAGAAAAATTTATCTGACTGATTTTTCCAACGCCACAAATTATAGACAACTTCTCATTTAGAAATGGATTTTCTTGGTTATATGTTTGAATTTGGTTTCAAAAATAGTGTATGAATTAAGACTAGACCATCGTAGTCTTAATACACAAAACAAAACATAAAACAGATATTTTAGCTGTATACTGTAATGATCAAAAATTATAAACGTGCATCTGTTATGCATTAGTTTTTTTTTATAAATCGTTCGAAAAAAAAAATGCATAAAACTTTGCTGAAAGCACTTAACAAAATAAAAGCAAATGATTTTTATATTTTTAGTTAATTTAAAAATTTGGGGCCCCCATTAAATTTGTGGCCCAAGCGCTCATGTGCCTTTGTACACTAGGACGGGTCACTATGAAAAAAAGTCATATTTAACAAAATTTATGATATATACTCGCATATATAGGTAACTGATTAATATTTCTAATCATGATGTATATGACAGATCTACTGGAAAAAATAAGATACAATTTCGGGGCTTATGTCAAAGCGGGGCCTGTGGGACACAATTTGCCCTCTCTTTGTTTAGGGAAGAGTCACTGAGAAAATATTCATTCTACATAAAAAGTCAACTTTTTATTTATCTAAACCATGACATAAGGCACGTCTGGCGAAAAAGAAAACGAATTAAAATTTTGGGGCCTATGTCAAAGCGGGGCCTGGGTATCATAAACCCTCCATTGATCCCGAAGAGGTATTGATTGTATCCCTGAACAAATATTTGGTCTTTAAAAAAAATATGATTTATTAAGCCAACTTGTTTAAGCATTCAAACCATGATATGCGACAATATTGGTGAAAACCAAAAATTGAGATTTGGGGGCCTATGTCAAAGCGGGGCCTGGGGCAGACCGCCCCCTCCGCCCCCCCCCTTCGGTACGCCACTGCTAACAGCCACCTTCAAAGACGTTAATGCTGTAGGCAGGCGAAGGATCTATAATCAGCAAGGCAACAATCCCTAACCTCCACTGTCCAAGAAACCTCTCTTCTACAATAGCTAGGCTACGTACTGGACATTTCAAGGGCACGAAGATTCTACCAAATAATATTAAATCCTATCCCATCTGCAAGCACTGTCCCTATTCACAACTAACCCCGGACCATGTCTTTAATTGCCAGGCCATTATTCGCTCCCTCCTCCAACTTGGAGCACCACCACATGAAATCCTTTACAGTCATCGGGCTCCAGAATAAGCGGATCTTGTTTTTAAGACTTTTGGAGTCATTTAAACTTTCGCACTCTGCACTTCTTTGGACACGACAACAACAACAACAACAACACGAGAAATAAGCAGGTGATAACCTATTACGATTTATCTTTCTTATTGTTGCATTAATAAAGCTATTTTTATTCGCTAAAAAATAATGATAATAAAAATAAATCAGCAACTCTTAGCGCGATTGGCGCCAAAATTGAACCAAAGCCTGTTTACATATGAATTCACATATATTCCATATTTCAACCAGAACGTAGCATTACTTCTTGAGATAGGGCACTCACAATGGAAAAAAAGAACGGGCAATTGCGCTACCCCCCTTTTTAGCTGTTGACACCAAAATAAAATCAGCTCTTATACCCACTAAGGGCTACTTGCCAATAAATTTTCCTTTCATTCCGTTCATTATTTCTTGAGATACAGCAGTCAAAATTGACGACAAAAAACGTTCTATAGCTCAACCCCCGTTTGAGTTATTGACACCAAAATTGAATCAGCACCTGTTCCTGTTTCTGGCAACATGTGGACCAAATTTTGTTTGATTCCACCAGTTACTTCCTGAGGAATAGCAATCACGCGTAACTCAAAAAACGTCCCATTGCTCCACCCCCCTTCGAGGAATTCGCGCCAAAAACCAATGTGCACAAGTTCACATCGGGGCACATATGTGTACTAAATTTCGTTCGATTTCATGCGGTAATTTTTGCTGTAGAGCGGCCACAAAAAACTGGTCACACACAGACGTGACACACATACACACACATACACACAGACAGACAGAGATTTTCCAAAAATAGTCGAAATGGACTCAGCACACCTCAAAACGTTCGATTCCGTCAAAATTCGAAATTCGAAAATTTGCACGAATCCAATACTTTCTTCTATATATTAGATATAGAAGAAAGTAAAAAAGGAAGTATTGTATTCGCGAAAAAAATTTCACTCAAAAATCGACCTTCATTTCCATTTTACTCACCCCCGAATCAATGTTGAGTTTTTTTTTTTTCTACTCGACCACACGCGGATAAGTGCCTAAGAACGTGTAAACACCCGAAATATCCATTTTGACATTCCCCGAGTTAATTACAACAACTTTTCACGTGACGTCAGTATGTACGTATGTATGTGCGTATGTATGTCGCATAACTCAAGAACGGTATGACCTAGGATATTGAAATTTGGTACGTAGGCTCTTAGTGGGATCTCGTTGTGCACCTCCCCTTTTGGTTGCATTCGGGTGATTCTAAAGGGATCTTTTGCACCTTTTTGGGGGGAAATCATTGTTAATTTCGATGTATACTTAAGTGGTATTATAATTTGGCGAACACTTGGCGATATATCACCAGTCTTTTGGTCGCCAAGTTTTGTCGCCAACTTGACGACAAATTTAGAGATCTTTTCTTTTTTTAATTTGGTTTCAATTCGGCCACTGTTGGTGATATTTAGAGAGTAGACTATTGAATCACATCAAAACTGCCAATAATTGGGAAATGACATTAAATTGGAGTAAAAGGAAGTCATGTGATGCACACATCAGCTCGTTTCTTTGAGCAATCGCAAATTGTTTATTAAGCTCCCTTCACCGAGGTTGATGTTGTTCTAATTTTTCAGGTTATCATGGTGATGAAATTTTCGTCACTATGGTTACAAATCGTTTGCGTCCATTCAAGGCTTAACTTAAGCATAAAACGTTACTATGTAATCTCCACTGTAAGTATGCAACAGAAATAAAAAAAAAAAAAATTCAAACCAACATTCTTCTCCGTACTTTTACAAGAATTACATTTATTCATGAAATTCTCCTATTGTACACTCTGTCGCAAAAAAATATATGCACCCAGAAAAAATTGAGCTACACTCATGAAACTTGGCAGGCATGTCGTGTATAAGGAGATAAGGAGTTGATTAAAAATTCAAAATGAAAGATAATTTTATTAAGCAGTTACAGCATGCAAAAGGTTACAAATCAGTAAGTAGTAAAGTCACCTCTGGCAGCTATACAAGCTGAAACACGACGTGGCATCGAATCAATTAGGTCACTTATGACCCCCTGCGGTAGATCAGGCAATAATCTTTGCAACTGCGTCGTTAACTGCCCCGTATCCCGAGATGGCTGCAGTTGCCTTCCCAGATGTCGCAGACATGCTCTATTGGCGAAAGGTCTGGTGACCTGGCAGGCCATTGGAGTATGTCATATCCCTGAAGACACTGTTGAGAGATTGCGCAGTATGTGAACGAGCATTGTCCTGCTGATAAATAGCACCTGGGCGACTTGATAGCATGGGCAGAACAATCGGCATTAAAATGCTGTCCACGTATTTGCTAGCTGTCAAAGTGCCTTGGAGAACAACTACAGTTGATCCCGTGTCCCAAGAAATCGCTCCTTACACTGTCACACCTTTTGAAATGACTGTATAACTCTCGGCAACAAATTCCGGATCGGAGCGCTGGCCGGTGCGGCTCCACACACGTGTACGGTGATCATCAGCACTGAGACTGAATCGGGATTCATCGCTGAAGATCACACGCCTCCAGTCTGTCACACTCCAAGCTGCCCGAGGTCAGCAAAAATCCAGTCGACACTGTCTGTGATGTGGGGTCAGTGGCAAGTGTCTTAATAGACGTCGGCTCCTTAAGCCAACTTCGGCCAGTCATCTCCTAATGGTTTCCCTTAATACCATCGGATGCTTGGAATACCTTCGTACCTTCCTTAATACCTTCGTACTGCCGTCGGTTACGTCTTAGAAGGCATCTTAAGTCACAATACAGTCTACCGAAGTCAAAAGATCCGATTGAATAGCCCTACGGCACAAGTACTCATGCTTTTAAACTCTCTCACCTGCTCATAGCGCGCTTAGCCTTGTTTCATTTCAATGATTTGCATATCGGCTACCAAACTGCATTTGTGCCGAGTTTCATGATTGTTGCTCTAATTCTTCTAGGTGCATATATTTTTTTGCGACAGAGTGTATATATATATATATTTTCAAGGAGTTTAAAACATACGCATGGTGAACACACCAGTTGTGGCCAGTGCTTCAGCAGCGGCCACTTCAAGGTTTATATTTGAAAAAATAGGACTCCAGGTCTCCCAATGAATCCAAAAGTGCATCAAACGTGCAGGAGGAATGTTTGAATCCATTGGGAAACCTGGAATCCTATTTTTTCAAACATAAACATCGAAGTGGCCACTACTGAAGCAATGCGTTATTGAAATTTTTAAGGGCGGTTGTTTTGAGGGGTGTTTTTCTCATTTGGGGGGGGGACTCTTGCTTTAGGGGGGAGTCTCCGTGATATTCAGGGGGAAGCTGTCTTGCCCTTTAAGGGGTGGGCAACCCTGCACTACTGGTGTGCTTACATTACTGTTGTTTGGAATGTGAGCGGAGGAAAATTTTCGCACTTTACCTATTAATGAAAATACTTGAAACGTCCTTCTTTTTTTCTGATGCAAAAACAGAATGTTGATTATGATGATTAATAGTTGATGATTAATTGATGAAAAGCAAAACAGAATTACTGATACAAAAAGACAGACAAAAGTGCATAGGTACAATGGAAATATAGAATTTAATTTGTTAACTGTTGAAATTACAGCAAATATTTCACTTCTTCTGGAAGTGATTAAAGTCAAAAAATAGGGAAACTATGAATTTCAAGTTAAAGAGCGAGACTTTTCCTACTTAAGTGGGAAGAAAAGAAGAAAAATAGGAGAAGTAGGACGAAAACGAGCTCTGCGATTGTGCGTCCTTTTCTGCGTGATGAAAGTTGCCTAAAATGAGCATCTCGCCCGGTACGGCCACTTTTTCAAAATTAATGTAATTATCTTTTGGGAAGAGCAAATTTTTAATCGCGAACAACGAGACTGGAGCAAAGCTGATCTTGTCCAGATATAGCACGATTTTCGGAGGAACTTGATGCTGTAATATTTTATTAATTTTGGCTCCAGCGTCATCCTCACCACAAGGGCCCCCTCCGGATACATGGCCACTGGCAATCAGGGTCGAGTTCTTTATTTTCGAGATAAAAGTTTGGTCACGCTCAGCGCCCTCTATATCATTTTCTATGACAGCACTGACGTTCGAGAGTATCTTGGTCTGAATATCTTTCTGACTGTGAGAATGACCTGTAAAAAAACTGTAGATATCCCAATATTCAATAACATTAGTCACGTGCTCCTTCGAAGAAAACAGTTGAATCTGCCCGTCACTCTGTGGCTTCATTGTCATCCCCGATAAATTCCAAACGATCTTATTTTCAGGGAGAGAGTAATGATAATATACGGGATCACTGTACATGGAAAAACGAAAAGTATAACTCAACGAACTCAAATCAATGTCGGTAGCTGAAACGGGCGCATTGGTGAACTCCCCGTACCATTTTTTACTGTCTAGGGATTCTTTTCCTATCAAACTCCACGCTGTAGACTTATCCAAGCTCTGCGGCAGAACTTCCGAAAAGAATAAGCCACTGCGGACGAGCAGCGAAGCCTCACTGCCTTCCGGTAATGGTTCGGGCACGTTGTTTAGGTAAGCCTGAGTCTCGTTTTTGAGAGCGCGATTTCCCGTTTGGATGAAGAGCTGCAAGATGCCCACGTTGGCTTCCGTCTTCAACAACTTAAACAGAAATCCGTTCGGCTTCATGGCGTCGGTGACGGGACTGTGAGTGAGGTCTAGCCTGTTGATGAGATACTCCACTCTGTTGTCAACGAAATAAGCCTTGATTTTTCTACTCAGCTCGACCTTCTCCTCGTCACTTATTTCGATGTCTTCCACGCTGAAAGCACCCTCGGCCATGTTTAGCTTTACGTCCAACGTGTTGTTGCCCTCCGGAGTCCTTCCCGACACCTTCGACAGTTCGACATAGGCGGTGAGCGTGTTTCCCGCTATGCTGACCTCTCGATCACACTCCTCCGGATTGTCTTCGTACCTATCGCACTTGGTCAACGTTCCCTTTTCAATCGGCATAGCCAGCTTGACAGTCTTGGCATTGTTCTCATCAAAAGTTAACAGCGGGTAACCGTATTCCAAGTGGAACTTTTTGATCGTCGTGACTCGACTCGTTTCTTTGATTTCCGTGACTGCATCGATAATGTTTCCGTACGTGGTGTTGTCCTTGAGATCGTCGTACTGGTCCCGTAATGCCCTGTTGATCGGTTCGAGTGCCATATTGAAGACGACATCCCAGCCGTTGGTCGCGTTGTTAGCGTCGTATAACGTTTTGATTAGGCTGTCCTGCGAACCTCTAATGCCAGCTTGTGCCACGGCGTTTCTGTGCAGAGTTTCGACTTTTAAGGCACGGGCGACGATTTGCGCACCATCTACGACTCTTGTCGGCGCATCGACGATTCTGGCTTTGACGGTGAACTTCAGCCGGATGTCGACGGTAACGCCGTTTTCGAAAACCAGCCCGCGATTGATCTGTGTTTTGGGCAGCGATACCGACCAGGATCCGAAAGGCGTAACGCAGTTCACCCCTTCGGACCACGAGTTTCCTTCGTCGGCGAAATTCGGCTCTCCCGTAGCCACGTCGTACTCGTAAGTGCGTTCGCGCCGTGGGGTGTGAAAGCGAATGTTTTCGCGATCGACGTTGCGGTCGACGAAGGGCTTGTTTTCGAAAGTCAACTTAACGAGGAGTTTTCCACTTTCGGTAGATTTTACGCCCACGACTTCGGCGACTGCAGATAGAACGCGAAGGTTGACGTATTCCCTAAATCGAGGATGGTTGGGGTCGATCGTGATCTCGAACGCACTCCCGTTGCTGACGCTATCGGCTATCACCCCCTTGATGTCGATGCCGATGGGTTTGGTCGTCGAAGCTTGATACTGCAGCAACAGGGATTTAGCTCTTTCCGTTTCCTGGCTTTGCGTGATGCGAGAGCGCATGAGAGTCAACAGACTATAACTCGCTATCGGCGTCGGATTCTGCAGCCACGCGTACTGCAAAGCCCGATCCTGAATCCGAAAAGATTTAGCCAATGTCGCGAACATCTGCTGGCGCTGGTAGTCCAAACTGCGGGTCAATCCGACGAGGTCGATGGACTCTCTGTCCAGCTCTTGAATTTTCTTTGGATGTAAGGTGCCGACTAACTTTTCCAGGCGGTCTGCTTCACGCTTACTGAATGATTTTTGGCACCGAGTGGTGTAAATGTCGCGCTGGATCTGCAGCAGATTTGACTGAGCACTGGCTAATGCCTTGCCACGGGCAACGAGGGTCTTGAAAGCGTTAACGACTCCGTCTTTCTCGGGAATACTCGGTCCATAAGCCATTACTGTACCCAAATTTAGGAGCAATTCTTCCCAATGTAACACTGTTATATCGCCATAACCCTTGCCGTCCATGCCATCCAGCGCTTTTTGGGCGTCATCGATATTCTGTATCGAGCCAGACAGTGAACTGTAGACTTTCATCGCGGCATTAAGCACATTCAGCAGCTTCTGGACACGCTGTGCTATTGTGCACAGCTCTTTTACTCCCTCAAGCGTACTGGACGGAATTGCAATGGCAGTGCCCAAGCTAAAAATGTTGGTTACTACGTCTAAGCCGCACTTGATGGCTTCCATAGTTTCCCATTTTTCAACAGCAGCTTTGTATCTTTGCCCAGCGTTATCGACTTCAACTTGCTGCTCGAAAACACAATTCGATAAAGCGTCGATTTTGTTCTGCTGAGCCTTGGCTTCTTTCTCATTTGCAGCAACGACAGAATCGTAGTAACCAGACAAGTCTTTTGATGATTGAGCATTCGCTTTGATCAGACCAACGAGTAGTTTCCCGGACTGTACAATATTTTCGTTTAAAGTTTCGGCAGTGACGTTCGTTAATTCGGCTAGTCTGCGTTGATTAATTTGGATGGTGTTTTCATTTATTTCACGCTGGATTTCTTGGAGGAAATTCAGAATTTTCTTCACTGAAGTTTCGTACTCGGTCGCCGGTAAAATCGGCACGAATGCCCCATATCCGCAGTTGGGGGAGTAGTTGCTCAAGTCGAGCGCTCGGAAGCGCAGAGTCAGCAGGTCTCCGTCTTGGGTATCTGACGGAATGACCTTCCCGACCCATTTCAGGTAGCCGCGGGCGAGCTGTTGCGTTGGGCTATCACCTTCTGTGCCAGTTTGTACTCCGAGGACAGCCTCACCAAACGCCAGCGAAAACTCGATACTGTCTTTCAAGTCCGATAAATAGGCGGCATTCGGCGGTCGCCTGACGTCATCGGTGACAGACGGCCAGCCATTTTCATCCAAATCGTAGCGTAAACCGTCGGCTACCAGAAAATGTTTATTCCCGTCGACGGTCTGGAAACGTGCCACGCCGAGGAAATGCTCGCAACCGAGCTGCAGACCATCGAATCCTTTTCGACTCAGCGAGATGATGTTGGGTCGACCGGTTGCCCTCATGTCCAACTTGTATCCGAATAATCGGACATTTTCTCCAGGCAAATCGACAGCTTCCTTTGACGTGCCGCTGATGACATATCCGTAAGAGGTAAAAAATTTCACTTCTTCCTGCGTCCTAAACTGCATTCCATCCAGGTCTAGTCGCGCTTTGTAGACATTGATGGTCGGAGTAGCGATGGTCGAAACGACACCGGGTGTGTCTTCGAGAATCATTTTAGAAAAATCAGGGTCGGCTCGCGGTTTGAAATTAGGATTAATGGCGTCACCGAAAACTGTCGACATGGCTCTTTTAAAAATGCGACGCCACAAGGTCGCTCGCCTGTCCTCGGTAACTGTTGATAGTGGGGCGAGGGTAAGTCCGATAGGTGCCTGTCCCGTGAGATTTTCATTCAACCACGTGCGAGAGACACCGGTATCTTCGCTGAAAATCTGGAACACGCTGTCGTGTTTGGCCCAAAAGTTCTCCTTCCACAACCCTTTGCTCAAGCTATTCCGAAATGCTTTGCTATTGCTGAAGCAGAGAATATTCCCGTACTTTTTCACGTAGCCGAAATGCCCCGCATTTGCATCCGTTGTATAATACGCGAACTCGGCAGCCGCACAGCCAGCGAAATCGTTTTTTTCAAAACTTTCTTTCACTTTCTCGAAACGTGTTGCGTCGTAAGCAAACACTTGGACAACTTGGTCACCAACAGACACCGACGAAACGAAGTGGGTGCCGTATTGCGCGAACTGAGCCAAGTAGGCGTTGGCGTCCTCTCGCGTCAAAACAGGGAACGTATCCTCAGTCGCCGACGCTGGAAAATGGCGCAGGCTTGCCATGGAACGCGTGAATTCGGTCTTAACCCCGATCCGGGGGTCAGGTCGTGAAACGGGGACTGTGGTCCAAAAGTCATGCTGCTTGATCGCATGAAGCACTGTCTCGTCCTGGCGAATGAGTTTGACGAGGACATAACGGAGATTGGGATCTTCCAGAGGGACGCCTATAATGTCCGTCAGCTCTTTCGTTGCCCTTTGCCCCGTCGGCGCAGATAGTAGCAGGGGCCCTGCCGGAAGAGAAGGGGGCGCACCGTCTATAGCTGAAGCGTCATCTATCTCGTACCCAAGCAATTCAGTCATCAGACTTTCTGCAGTTTCGTGCAAGCTTATCACAGGGTAGCCCCACTCACCTCTTTCTCCAGAGGGCGCTGGAGATTGTAGGCTTATGGGTTGCTCATTCGGCCTGTTGAGGATGTCTAGCTTCCCATTCGCGGGGTTCCAGCCGGGCGCATACCCCTTCACTAGGTTAGCGGCGACTCCCAGTTCCAACTGAAGGGAGTTGCTGTGCTTTGAATCGTCGACTTTGATTGTTTCCGTCATTTTTGCTTCCCTGATCGTTTTTCTGTTGATGTGAATTTGTATTTTTATGAAGCCCCTGGCGTCATTTCGTGTCTCTTGCTTCACTGAAAAAAAAAAAAAAAGACAAATCAATAGGTTTCTTTTGCCAATTGAATTTTTTAACATTCACACATTCCAGAAATCATTCCTCAAGTACGTTATTTAAGTGGAAGCATAGAACTGAATACATGAATTTTAACACCAGCGTATCGAGGTCTCCAGAATGCCAATTGGTCGGTAAACTAGAACAAGTATGACATTTTCGTCGAAGTTTTGTATCAAAAAAAAGTTTAAATTTGGAAAAGAGATGTAGGGGAGGGTGGCCCAAAGCGGGTAGGTTTTCGAAGAACTCTCGAAAATTATAGTTTAGGGATTTTTATGGCAAAAACTTTGGTTTTGTTTCCTTGCAGGGTTCTTGAACTTCAAAATAAAAAGTGATTTTTGTATTCTTTCAAATCCAATATTTATTTTTTATCAAACTTTACAAACATTTGAAAAACCCGCTTTTCCCTACTTGGGAGCCTAAAGCGGGTAAGTTTACCTAATTGTGGTTTGGTACATTTGCCAATCAAACATGAAGTTATAAACAATTAAAGTAGTTGACTGGCTACCTGGCATTATATAAAAATATATAAAACAGTTGAACTTATGCAATTTCAAGTCAGCACAATTGTTTATAAAACATAAAGAAATAGCTGATTAAATTAATAGACTAATTAATTGCCATCCTAAAAAATAACATTTTAAAGCTATACCTTTATATTGAAATAGAAAATCTAAGTCAGCACAAGAGTCAAGAAATTATAAATAAATATATGATTAAATCCGGTACCCGCTTTGCCCGAAGGCACGTTTTTAAGACACACACATTAAGTTCACAGAAACAAACGAAATGGCTACCGCAGTTTGTAGGTGGATGATGTCAGAATAACATAATATTATTGACAAGCAATAAAATAAGCTGGTCTTCGACTAATCACAAGTTACAAAACTTCCTTTTTTTTTGAGCAATCAAGATTGCTTATTGTTCTCACTTAACTGTTTTGATGTCCTATGATTTTATTTTCCCACCAGCACCCTCTGCAGTACCACCGTCGACCGGCCGCCTCACGATGCTGCTCCTATAGCGAAAACCGTCTCCAGGTTGCGTCAATATCCTACACACACACGCATACATACACACACACACACACACACATACACACGCCGACACACACATACACACATACAAACACAACACACACTCGAACACATACACACACGCATACATACACACACCTACACACACTCATGCCTGCACACACACACACACACACACGCCGACACACACATACAAACACAACACACACTCGAACACATACACACACGCATACATACACACACCTACACACACTCATGCCTGCACACAGACACAAACACATATCCTTACACACACATACATTCCCTACCCCCACACAAATACTCATACACACAACTACCCACACACTCATACCTGCACACAGACACAAACACATATGCCTACACACACATACCCCCTACACACAAACACACATACCCCACACACACGCCTACATGCACACACACACACACACTCGTGATTTCGAAAAACATAATTTGAATTCAAAAGGTCAAAATTCAAATCAATTTTTTTTATTTTTATTTATTTTTTTTAAAGAAATGTTATGTATGTATCATTTTTTGTTTAGTTTTAAACCTGGTTGCGCCCTGCCGCTTCACTGCTGACTCGCTGGGACTGATTAAAACACGGAAGTGTTCATGTAAACACGACATACGTATGCATCGCCGCGTATATACCATGGGGGGGGGGGGCATACCAAGGCCTACCCGCTTTGGGCCACCCTCCCCTATGGCAAGATATTACTCCCAAACAGTTTAAGGGGTCTAAGGACCCTTAACCTTCAAAATGTTCGATTCCTGGAAAAAATATATCGACTGGAAAAAATATATGTTATGCCTGATTTAATTCTGAACAATTTGATACCTTATTTATTACCATACGCAAAAAACTTTTCAAGTTATCGAAAAAAAGCGTATACTTTCCCCATAGAGATTTATGTTAACAGCAGCTGTTTAACCCTCTTTTTCTCGGGTGCCGGTTTCTCAGGTTTCTCGTTTTGAGAGCATATCTCAGAAAGTTTCTTATATATTTCCATAAAACTTTTTGTGCATGTTTGTCTGGTTTATTTTTATGATCTAAACCTAAATTTATTTATTTTTTTTTAAATTATTTATTTATTTTTTTTTAAATTATTTATTTATTTTTTTTGAAATTTTATAAGTTAATATCAAAATTTTCCAAAATTTTGGGGGGGAATATATATATTTTTTAATATTAACTTTTACTTTTAGTTAAAATTTAGGTTCAGATCATAAAAATAAACCAGACAAACATGCATGAAAAGTTTTATGGAAATACATAAGAAACTTTCTAAGATATCATGCGCGCAAAACGAGAAACCGGCACTTGAGAAAAGGAGGCTTAAACAGCTGCTGTAAACATAAATCTCTACGGGGAAAGTTTACGCATTTTCACGATAACTTGAAAAGTTTTTGACGTATGGTAATAAATTAGGTTTTAAATTGTTCAGGTTTAAATTATGTATAACATATATTGTTTCCAGAAAATAGAAAATTTTGAAGGTTAAGGGTCCTTAGACCCCTTAACTATTATTGCAAATCACATAATTGTTAAAGTAAATGAGTGACGTCAGACTGGTTGGTAAGAAATCTACTACAATGCATCTGCTTTACAAGAACTATTGAAGAGTAAATTGCAAGACAGTAAATATCTTTCCGGATTTTCGCATTATTCAACTGGGACTTTTTAATAATTGGCCAAGTCTGCTTGGCTATGTAACTATGAAGGATTAACATTCCTGTCTTTTCCAAATGTGAAGCAAAAACTAATTCCTTTAAATGCTCATTTCCTATCAAATATTCAACGTTTATGTTACAAATGACCGCACAATCCTTTTTACTGTATGTTGTCTGGTTTTCTGTGAATGGACGACATTTTATGAGCATCTCTACGCGCCATAAGCAAAAAACATGCAAAATAAATAGGGATTTGTGAAAACAAATGCCAATACCTTTGTGGATGCATGAGTTTAGTTTTATGAAGATGTATAAAACTATACTCTGTTTGCAAAAAAAAAAAAAGTAAAACCATGAGGGAATCATCCGAATGAAATGAAATTTGCAGTAAATGGCTGTAGTGGGAAGTTGAAAACAGTGCATAATTGTTTAATGCATGCTTCAAGCAGATAATTGCAGTGGAAGTCCGTCCTTTGAAGGAAGCGGACGTCGACCAACCAAATCCGAAATCCCACACAAGCTGAATAAGCAGCATATAAGAGAAGTAAAAAGCCACGGAAGAAGTTGCAAGTGTCGTACTGAAAAGAAATCTCGAACATTTCTCGTAACTATAAGGAAGGGGCCGACTTTGGGCTCCAGCGCTATGGATGTACTCGTTACTACTCAGATTAGCCTCTACCCGTAGCTGCTGAGTTGGCCATGATACGAAATAGTCCCCCCGATCATAACTCGGCCATTATGACGTTAGATAACGCACTCTGGAAGACAGCGTTCACCGGCACAGCGTATAACACGAATGCGGCTATCACGAACCCGCAAACTAAAGCTGGATTCGTCCGAGAACATAACGTGTTGCCAATCAGCTGCCAGGTGCAGTGCTTATGAGCCTATTGCTGAAGCAGCCCTCGATGCTTTTGTGGAGGGAGTGAACTCACCCCACCAAGATCTAATTGAAATAGCGCCCTATAGTCGCTGAGTGTAATAAGAGTCACGATGCGCACGAACGCATACTTACAGTTGATTATGGAGCATCTTGATTTATTTATCTCCATGGTGAAAATATACAAATGAGTTCCTCAACCAGCTGTTTACCGGGCGAAACTTTTAAATAGCCAGAGGCATGGCAGTCAAGATTCGGATTTCCGGATGTTAGAACGGCGGCCAATAAAATGAAAAGTCAAAAACTATGAAGTAATAATAATTATGAAGTGCTGACCACAAGACAAATTGAAATAGTAGTTGACTTGCGGACCCCCTTGTGTATTTGCAAGGTGCCTCACGTTTAGTGCGCAGAAATCGAATGCGCATAGCAAACTTTTGTTGTCACACATCAGTTTATGTTTCAGCATGAGCGGATTTCCACCTTGAATGGCTCTGTTTAGAAAGTAAGAACTGTTTTTGCCACCTTGAATGGTACTCTAATTAAGATAGAAACAAGGTTCGAACGTCCTTTCAAGCAGATGAAAACGGAGTAATTTTTTAAATCATTAAAAAAATTGCAAAATTTGACGATTTTTGTGTCCCGGACCCCCTTAAAGGATATTAAAACGGGTCCGAACGTTTTGTTCGTTGAACCGGTAATCGTTGTAACGGGATTTCACTTTTTTTCTTATTCCTCTTTCAGAGAGATGCTAACTTCAACTAAGAATAACTTCATAATCATTACTAGACATCTTTAAGAACATTAAGCGAATGCTTAAACAAGTATATTAGTGGCCCCTTTTTTACCACTAATATACTATGTTCATTACACAATTATATTAGTGGCAAAAAGGGGAGGGAAACTGCAATTCTTAGCAAGTAAATTACACTTCAAAATAGTTCTAGACAAATTTTTTTAGCACTATCTGAAGAATCTAATAGGGTTAGAGCTCCATTACTCTTTGTCAATCTAGAAATTTCAGCAATCAATAGAAAAAAAATAGGGTAAAATTTTAGGCTGTACTTTCCTGATAGTGGTTCACTCATTTGTTTCAGAAATATAAACCTTTTCGTATTAAAACCCAAGTTACAGATAAATACAAAAAACTGCTACAGTTGTCGGAGCACTGAAATCCAGGGCTCGGCCACGTGTGAATGCAGGAGTCGGCCGTTTCATTTTCATTAGTCTTATGAGATACTAGTGGCACCCGCACGGCTTTGCCCGTAGTAGAAAATAAAAAGTCATTTGGTTCGCCTGTATATTAAAAAATAATGGATGATGAAGTTCTCGCCAATTGGCTACGTTAAATGGATCGCCCATGTTACGGTTCCACGTTATGATGATTTCGTAATTTACTATTCCACGTTGTGATCATTTGCTCGGAAATTTTTTTTCTTAAAATTGGTATAGAAAAAGAACAAAATCTAATTTTCGAAAAATCGCTTCGAGGTTCGCACCCCCATGCTACAAACTAACTTTGTGCCAAATTTCATAAAAATCGGCCGAACGGTCTAGGCGCTATGCGCGTCACAGAGATCCTGACAGACAGAGAGACTTTCAGCTTTATTATAAGTAAAGAAGAGCGAAAGGATTTCTGCCCAATCTAAGGCGAAGTTGACTGCACAGCATCATGAATTACCCCAGCAATTCCGAAAGGATTCAGCAATCCCGATGTCCTCGCAAAGTTTATCTTTGGGTTATCTTTCCGACTGCAACCAGCTTGGACATATGCATCACATCCCAATACCTTTTTACTTCCTTTTACAAAAAAGGAAGTATTGTATTCGCGAAAAAAATTTCACTCAAAAATCGACTTTAATTTCCATTTTACTCACCCCCGAATCAATGTTGAGTTTTTTCTTTCAACTCGACCACACGTGGATATATGCCTAGCAACGTACAGACACCCGAAAAATCCATTTTGACGATCCCCGAGTTAATTAGAACGCGTTTTCTCGTAACGTCTGTGTGTACGTATGTGTGTATGTCGCATAATTCAAGAACGGAATGTCCTAGAAAGTTGAAATTTGGTACTTAGACTCCTAGTAAGGTCTAGTTGTGCTTCTCCCTTTTTGGTTGCATTCGGATGCTCCAAAGGGGTTTTTTTGCCCCTTTTTGGGGGGAAATCATTGTTAATTTCGATGTAAACTCAAGTGGTGTTATAATTTGGCGGACACTTGGCAATATATCGCCAGTCTTTTAATCGCCAACTTGGCGACAAATTTGGCGATAATTATTTTTAAAATCAGGTTTCAATTTGGCTACTGTTTATCATCATACAATTTTGATACGGCATCAGCCGTAATATGGAAAATGCTACAAGTTTAGAAACATTTAATTTCCCCTGCTGTTTTTACTTCCTTTTACAAAAAAGGAAGTATTGTATTCGCAAAAAAATTTTCACTCAAAAATCGACCTTAATTTCCATTTTACTCACCCCCGAATCAATGTTGAATTTTTTTTTTTTTTTTTCGACTCGACCACACGTGGATAAGTGTCTAAGAACGTATAGACAAGCAAAATATCCATTTTGACGATTCTCGAGTTAATTACAACGAATTTTCTCGTGACGTCTGTATGTACGTATGTATGTCGCATACTCAAGAATGGTATGTCCTAGAAAGTTTAAATTTGGTATGTAGACTCCTAGTGGGGTCTCGTTGTGCACCTCCTTGTTTAGTTGCATTCGGGAGTTTCTAAAGGGATCTTTTGCACCTTTTTAGGGAAAATTCATTGTTAATTTCGATGCAAACTCAAGTGGTATTATAATTTGGCGGGCACTTGGCGATATATCGCCCGTTTTTTGGTCGCCAAGTTTTATCGCCACCTTGGCGACGAATTTGGCGGATTTTTTAAATTTTAAATCTGGTTTCAATTTGGCCATTGTTTGTGATATTTAAAGAGTTAACTATTGAATCATATTAAAATTGCCGATAATGGGGAAATAACATTAAATTGGAGTAAAAGGAAGTCATGTGATGCACACATCAGCTCGTCTCACGTCCATCACAAAGAACGATCATACACACAGTATACAATAAATCATCAATTTTGAGAGGAAAATCACATTTCACTACCTCAGTTAACCTGTAGGGTGGTTCGAAAAAAATCGATCTTTTCAATTTTGTAATCGCGTTACCTCTCAAACGTGGCAGTTTGGTACCCTCCATCGGGGAAAAATAATAAAACAATTCTAAGTTGACATCTTCAGTTCGCGCATAATTTGAAAAAATGCTAAAAATTGAATTTTTCAAAAATTAATTAAATCAGTTTTTTGTATTTTTTCATAACGCAACAACCATAAATTGTCATTATATCGCTTAGTTTAAGCCTAAAAAATATTTCACAGCTTTTACATAAGATCTTTCAGTTCGCGCATACGCTTTAGATTGGGCACAATTTAAGGCATATGCGCAAACGAAACAACAAATGTAAAAGCTATAAAGTATTTTTTTAGCTTCAAACTACACCATATACTGTCAATTTATGGCTATTGCGTTATAAAAATATAAAAAAACTAATTTTATTATTTTTTGAAAAATTCAATTTTTAACATATTTTTTCAAACTTTCAGCCTTATGCGCCACGCGCGAACTGAAGATGTCAACTTAGAATTTTTTTCATTTTTTTCCTCCTATGAAAGATAATAAACTGCTACTGTTGAGAGGTATCGCGACTCCGAAATAAAATGAGCTGATGTGTGCATCACATGAATTCCTTTTACTCCAACTTAATGTCATTTTCTCATTATTGGCAGTTTTAATGTGATTCAATAGTTTACTCTCTAAATATCACCAACAGTGGCCAAATTAAAACCAAATTTAAAAAAATAAAATAATAATAATAAATATTTTTTTTTCCAAATTTGTCGCCAAGTTGGCGAAAAAACTTGGCGACCAAAAGACTGGCGATATATCGCCTAGTGTCCGCCAAATTATAACACCACTTGAGTTTACATCGAAATTAACAATGATTTCCCCCCCAAAACGGGCAAAAGACCCCCTTTGGAACATCCGAATGCAACCAAAATGGGAGGTGCACAACTAGACCCCACTAGGAGTCTAAGTACCAAATTTAAACATTCTAGGACATTCCGTTCATGAGTTATGCGACATACATACACACATACGCGCATACATACGTACATACAGACGTCACGAGAAAACGCGTTGTAATTAACTCGGGGATCGTCAAAATGGATATTTCGGGTGTCTGTACGTTCCTAGGCATATATCCAAGTGTGGTCGGGTTGAAAACATAAATTCAACATTCATTCGGGGGTGAGCAAAATGGAAATGAAGGCCGATGTTTGAGTGAAAATTTTTTTGCGAATACAATATTTCTAATGCCTAAAAAAAATAAACTTTCTTTTAAAAGCTGCACCACAAACAAAGTAAATTTCTGAGTAACATTCAAAAATAATGTCTATTTAAAAAGGAAAATAATTCGAAGCATCAGCAGAAGCCTCCCAGAGGGGTGTTTAGAAAAGACGAAACACTTTTTTTCCAACATAATTGGCCCACCCCTTTGTCACAAAGTTTCGCACTTCACCTTACCCTCTCCCCTCCCTGGTCATGTGTTAACCAAAAAGCAATTCCCCTCCCTCCCACTTGCCACAAACGATCATAATTTTGCTAACCCCCCCCCCCCCACCACATTAAAGCGTGACATTATTTGAGGGCGATCCCTTAGAAATTAAACGAATTCCTTCATGTTGAAGAAATAAATGATATTTTTAAAACTATCGAAAATTTCCGATATTTTGATATAGATCGCATATTTGATATGCAGGGTGTAACAAAAGTCCTTGACACATTAAAAAAATTCATAGAAAACCAACAAATTGTCGTATCAGCAAGCATACACTAAAGTCTTCAAAACAGTAAATGCATCCTCAAATCACTCTTTATTATTGCAATATGTAGACTTAAAATCAATGTTTCCTTCATTATTTGTAGCTAATATATCATTTTACATTTTAATCAATTTTCATGGAATTAATTTTGCATTAGCTGTTTTACTTATTTTTCTTCTGTTAGCTATTTTTTCAGTTCTTTTATTCAGAAATAAAAAAAATATGCATTGGTTGGTGCACAGTCATTAGACATTTTCTTTTTTTATGACCATTGTTTAATATTTAATTAGGCACTTTTAATATGAATTAAAATTGTTGCATTAATACTAATAATTTTATGAATATAAACTAAAAAGGAATATTATATTACTTTGTTATATTAATGATGTAATACATCATAAAAACATAGTACATAACTTTTTGGTTATTTTTAATAATAAATGAACAATATTAGTATGATTAATACAATCTATCCCTTAGAAATTAAATGATTTCCTTCATGTTGAGGAAATGAATGATAAAATAAATACTATATATAACAATACAGTCAGGGTTCGAAAATATCAAGATATTTTCAAAACTATCGAAAATATCCGATATTTTGAGATAGATCGCATATTTGATATGCAGGGTGTCCCAAAAGTCCTTGACACATTAAAAATATTCATAGAAAACCAACAAATTGTCGCATCAGCATACACTAAAATCTTCAAAACAGTAAATGCATCCTCAAATCACTCTTTATTATTGCAATATGTAGACTTAAAATCAATGTTTCTTTCATTATTTGTAACTAATATTTCATTTTACATTTTAATCAATTTTCATGGAATTAATTTTGCATTAGCTGTTTTACTTATTTTTCTTCTGTTAGCTATTTTTTCAGTTCTTTTATTCAGAAATAAAAAAAATATGCATTGGTTGGTGCACAGTCATTAGACATTTTCTTTTTTTATGACCATTGTTTAATATTTAATTAGGCACTTTTAATAAGAATTAAAATTGTTGCATTAATACTAATAATTTTATGAATATAAACTAAAAAGGAATATTATATTACTTTGTTATATTAATGATGTAATACATCATAAAAACATAGTACATAACTTTTTGGTTATTTTTTAATAATAAATGAACAATATTAGTATGATTAATACAATCGATCCCTTAGAAATTAAATGATTTCCTTCATGTTGAGGAAATAAATGATAAAATAAATACTATAAATAACAATACAGTCAGGGTTCGAAAATATCAAGATATTTTCAAAAATATCGAAAATATCCGATATTTTGAGATAGATCGCATATTTGATATGAAGGGTGTCCCAAAAGTCCTTGACACATTAAAAAAATTCATAGAAAACCAACAAATTGTCGTATCAGCATACACTAAAGTCTTCAAAACAGTAAATGCATCCTCAAATCACTCTTTATTATTGCAATATGTAGACTTAAAATCAATGTTTCCTTCATTATTTGTAGCTAATATTTCATTTTCAGGGGTCTGGCCAGAGGATATTTGGGTCCGTTAACGGACCCTTCACAAAAATCCGATCAACCAAAACGGACTTTCACAAAATCCCGGTCAAACAAAACGGACCTTTCACAAAATCCCGATCAAACAAAACGGACCCTTCACAAAATTCCGATAAACAAGATCGGATCTGTCAAATTGTTTATTGAAAGAGCAAATCTGAAAGCAAAATAACGCATATTTCTGTGTATAAACCGATAATTTTTTGGAACCTTTTTTAAAGTCAAATTAGAGGGATCAGCTTATACAAAATTGGCTAATTTTGAAAAAAAAAAAAAAAAAAAATAGACACTCTTGGAATGCTCTTGCACGCGATAAATAATTGCTACTGCCAAATAAATATAATGGTTGTTTGTTTTATCACAGCTAATTAGCAGCGGTGTTTTTGTAAACTTTTCTGAAAAGTCATTGGTAAGCACTTTTCTCCGCTCATGATTTAATAAACAATAATAATATCTACGAAATGAACTTAGAACTGCAAAGGGATAGTAAGGGTAAGGAAAAAATATGATCGCTTCAGATAGTGTTACCAACTTCAAAATTATCACCACTTAGCGTCTGGCGTTGAACCTTTATAATGACTTGATTAGAAAATATTCTCATCATTTTGTCGGCTTGTCAATATTTGCGTTTTTACGGTGCGGTGCGATGTTTAATTGTTATTTTGGGAGAAAATTATATGGGTTTTGATTTTTCAATGCTAACAAGGATGATTAACTTTAAATAAACTCTTTTAGTTACCGTTTTTTTTTCTTTAGATGTCTACATTTTGAAAAATGCAATCTTTTAACATCCGATATGAGAATCATATTTTGTTCTTTTTTCAAGCTAACTTCGCTTTATTAGGATTCAAATAAATGAAAAGTCTCTTTATTTCTGTTAGAACTCTCATTTCAAGTTTTTAAAGCAAAATTCCATTTTCTGTTATGAGTCAAAAATTAAAATGCTAAATAGATGGTTTATTTTATTTTATTTTTTGGGTCAACTGTGTCCACAGATATTAATGATATGTTTATCATAGGACTCTAAAATGCAATTTTAAAAAATTTTTATCAAAAATATTTCTTTTACAAGCCGTTTTTATACTTTTGATGCCTTCACTTTGAGAATTGCGATCTCTTTGCATCCGCTATGGGAATCCGATTTTTCGAATTTTTAATGACTATTACGCTTTGTTAAGAGGTAAACAATTGAAATATCTTTTTATTTTTGTTAAAATCACGGAATTTATAAGTTTTAAACGAAATTCTGTGCTTTTTAAGAGTTGAATGCTGAACCCTATTCTGAATTTTATTTTATTTAGTTATATTTTTGTTACAATTATTTTAAGTACTGTACAGAAATATATCTAGTATAATTTAACATAATGTAGAATGGTAGATAAATATTGAAATGTAGAATGGTAGATAAATATTGATACTTGAAAGAGCGATGCCCCCCCCCCCCCCACCAAATATCAGAAAAAAACCCAGAATGATTTTCTCGACGTAGAAGAGGAAAACACTCAACTTTAAGTTTAATTGATGCAGTTTTTGCCATCTCTAAATTTTAAAATTTCGTTTTAACAAAAAAATTTTTTTTTTTGCGAAATTTTTTGATTTTTCACAAAATTAATTCATTTTTCACAAAATTATTTGATTTTTCACAAAAAACGGACCCTGTGAAAAATCCTGGACAGACCCCTGATTTTACATTTTAATCAATTTTCATGGAATTAATTTTGCATGAGCTGTTTTACTTATTTTTCTTCTGTTAGCTATTTTTTCAGTTCTTTTATTCAGAAATAAAAAAAATATGCATTGGTTGGTGCACAGTCATTAGACATTTTCTTTTTTTATGACCATTGTTTAATATTTAATTAGGCACTTTTAATATGAATTAAAATTGTTGCATTAATACTAATAATTTTATGAATATAAACTAAAAAGGAATATTATATTACTTTGTTATATTAATGATGTAATACATCATAAAAACATAGTACATAACTTTTTGGTTATTTTTTAATAATAAATGAACAATATTAGTATGATTAATACAATCGATCCCTTAGAAATTAAATGATTTCCTTCATGTTGAGGAAATAAATGATAAAATAAATACTATAAATAACAATACAGTCAGGGTTCGAAAATATCAAGATATTTTCAAAAATATCGAAAATATCCGATATTTTGAGATAGATCGCATATTTGATATGCAGGGTGCCCCAAAAGTCCTTGACACATTAAAAAAATTCATAGAAAACCAACAAATTGTCGTATCAGCATACACTAAAGTCTTCAAAACAGTAAATGCATCCTCAAATCACTCTTTATTATTGCAATATGTAGACTTAAAATCAATGTTTCCTTCATTATTTGTAGCTAATATTTCATTTTACATTTTAATCAATTTTCATGGAATTAATTTTGCATTAGCTGTTTTACTTATTTTTCTTCTGTTAGCTATTTTTTCAGTTCTTTTATTCAGAAATAAAAAAAATATGCATTGGTTGGTGCACAGTCATTAGACATTTTCTTTTTTTATGACCATTGTTTAATATTTAATTAGGCACTTTTAATATGAATTAAAATTGTTGCATTAATACTAATAATTTTATGAATATAAACTAAAAAGGAATATTATACTACTTTGTTATATTAATGATGTAATACATCATAAAAACATAGTACATAACTTTTTGGTTATTTTTAATAATAAATAAACAATATTAGTATGATTAATACAATCTATCCCTTAGAAATTAAATGATTTCCTTCATGTTGAGGAAATGAATGATAAAATAAATACTATAAATAACAATACAGTCAGGGTTCGAAAATATCAAGATATTTTCAAAACTATCGAAAATATCCGATATTTTGAGATAGATCGCATATTTGATATGAAGGGTGTCCCAAAAGTCCTTGACACATTAAAAAAATTCATAGAAAACCAACAAATTGTCGTATCAGCATACACTAAAGTCTTCAAAACAGTAAATGCATTCTCAAATCACTCTTTATTATTGCAATATGTAGACTTAAAATCAATGTTTCCTTCATTATTTGTAGCTAATATATCATTTTACATTTTAATCAATTTTCGTGGAATTAATTTAGCATTAGCTGTTTTACTTATTTTTCTTCTGTTAGCTATTTTTTCAGTTCTATTATTCAGAAAAAAAAATGTGCATTGGTTGGTGCACAGTCATTAGACATTTTCTTTTTTTTATGACCATTGTTTATTATTTAATTAGGCACTTTTAATATGAATTAAAATTGTTGCATTAATACTAATAATTTCATGAATATAAACTAAAAAGGAATGTCATATTACTTTGCTGCATTAATGATGTAATACATCATAAAAACATAGCACATAACTTTTTGGTTATTTTTAATAATAAATGAACAATATTAGTATGATTAATACAATTTTTATACTGGAAGTACCGTAGTTATTAAAAATAAATACCTTAAATATCAAAATATCATGATATTTTCAAAATAAATATCAGAAATATATCGTATATCACGATCTGTATTGACTGATATATATATGGGCAAACCCTGATTTGCCTAAATAGAACTCAGGGTTCTGGAACCTTTGGTAAAGCAGAAAGTCTAGCATAATCGCAAAACACTAAAAAATTTCCGTAAATTTAGGCGCATTGGCCATAAAATTATACGGTAAGTGCCCTTCTTCGAGGAAACAGGGCAGTGACCGTAATTGTAAAAAAACTACAGTAAATTTAAGTTGCGTTGACCGTAAAATTACGGGGCAGTCGTCCAGTCCCTTAATCTGTGCAGAATACGGTCATTCCCCGTAATTTGCTGGCTGATAAAGATCACGTGTCGTTGTCACGTGTTTCTACGCAAAGAAGCGGGAAGGAGAAAAGCCAAGATGGCTGCCTTTTGTTGAACGAATGTTGGCTTCCAACTAGATTATTACCTTTTTAATATGTAATATATGATATACGTCTTACAATATCTGGACTAAATATACGTATTGGAGAGTAGGGACTGTCTTCCAGGCTCTCATCTAAGTATTGCTCCTAGGCGTCGAAAAAAAAGAAAGTGTTGTCTTCCTGTCTTCCTCGCCATGTGTATTCCAATGTCTGGAATCAAAATATTAAGTAAGTGTTTTTTTTCTATACTATTGTTTAAGTGTAATTTTAATCTGCTGTTCTTTTGTAATTAGCTATTTTGATAACAATAATTTGTGAGCATTGATTGATGGCGAGTACCGAAGCTTCGCTGTAACGTTGAAATTTAGAATTGATATTGATTGTATCAAGACGTACTTACATAGTACAATGTATGCAAACGTGATGCAATATAAACGCACAAATGAATATCATACTATGCTCCATGTGTTTTAATTTCCATAGTTTCATCCAAAAATTTCTGCAATATTTTTCTAAATTAATGTAATTAATTAAAGATGTTGTGCATGAGGGCAAAATGAATTATTTACTAATTCTCTGCATGCTTTATATTCCTGGTTTTAAATAACCATGATCAATGACTAATAGGAATTGGTTACATTTTTTAGATTGTTTTTAATGAACTCAAATGTTACATTTAAACCAATGAAATAAAACATAGGTACGTAGTTGAAAATAAATTGCTTTAGGCTACCTATTAACGACAGATTCGTTTTTAGTAGAAAATATAAATAATGACATCATTGTTTTCATTAGTTTCACAGCTAGAAATGTTTAAAACATGTTTCATACATTTTTTTAATAGCTAAATCTTTAAACAGTTATTCATACAATTATTATAAACCAAAAATAATGTGATGAAGCATGTATTTCTTATCAACTTTCAACACTTAATTACTGAATTGTTTCTGGTTCAATGTGCCTAAACTTATAAATTAAATGTAAATTTCTATAATAATACTATGTTTTACTGTAACTTACAACTATTCATAACTTAAAATATAATGTTTTGTATAATAATTACTGTAAGAAGAATGTTCACATCATTAACTGATGTATTGTCTGAATGAAATTGAAGCAGTTTTCAATTTGCTCAATCTGAGCGGACGAGAAGCCATGTCTTTCTAGTAGGAAACTTAGGCTGTGTTTGCATCATAGAAGTATAATCTAGGTTTTTTTGGGGAGGGGGGGAGGTGATTAAAGTGGTGAGATTGTGCTATTGAAATTTACTGTGGGTATGCCTTTTTTAGAGAGTCGTTCATGTGACTTATAATATCAAATAACTTTTTATTGGGGGTTGCATAGCCAGGATTTCATTTCTTTAAGGGTCTAATATACAGAATACAGAGTGGTTCAAACGGGGTGACCCCCCCTCCCCCATCGCATATTCAGTGTTATGTTCATTACGCAGTCACTTTACAGTCTTTAAAGTAGTAAAAATCGGCAGAGCACCATCTATGTCGTAACACAGCGGAATTCTGCTCCATGTTATTGCAGATGTTTTGCTGGGTTCGGAGCAGAATTTTAAACGCAATGTTCTAAACGCCAAAATTGAGTGGAATATGGTGCAGAATTCAGCTGTGTTGCAACATGGATCTTGTTCAACTGAAGTTCTTAAGACTTCAAAGTAACTGTTAAGCCCGGCTCTATAAATTTTTACCCTCTTGCAAAAACTTAGTGGGTCCCCTCCTAGACTAACAGTGTATATTGTTTACGTAAATAAGTCTCAGTACTAGTTTTTTTTCCTTTTTTTCCCCTCAATTTCTTGGATCGTGGATCTCCCTTAAGGATGTGCCCCCCCCCCCGAACTGCAGGTACTCAGATCGGAGCCTGAACTGTACAGCAAACATTCAACCATAGTAAAATTAAATGAGGGTTACTCCCGCTTTCGAACCACTCTGTGTATTATACATTGAAGCACAGTTTATACGTTTATCTTTTATACGTTTTTATCATTTATACGTTATCAAAATTAGTCACTGCTGAGTCCAATACATAATAACGAAAACCTATTATACTTTTTTTTATTTATACACTTATTTCATGCAGTACTTTCAAAAACGTATAAACGCTGCTTACTTGAAGTTTTCTTATATACGACTAATGAAATTATGTGTGAAACACAAATATTTTCATTTTTGAATTTTTTTGGTCATTTCAATTAGGGTCTAGATCCATGAACCCTCCCCCTGGTTGTACTACTGTTTTTTGAAGTGTTTCATTCAAATAGTGTTATAATCGAATGTTTGTTGTCAAAGGCGCGTTTCAGGTCATTCTTTCGAATGATTTGGTTCTGGTATGAATGTTTTGACTGGAGTGTATTTTAATCATAATGGCAGGTTTATAGGAGTCATGGTTGCAGGTCCTTGAAGTGGGGGAGGGGCAGTGGTGGATCCACAGAGGGAGCAATTGGGGTGATCCCTCCCCCCCCCCCACGAATTCACAAACCGAAATTTACCTTTGCAAATTTAATTTTGTAAATTCGAAAAATTTCCGGAAAAGGTTTCCAAACTCTCCCCCTCCTCCCAAACTCATCACAAAAAATCGCCAACTGTATTTTTACGACTTTTTAGTTCCAAAATTTTTTCAGGGGAGAGTCCTCAACCCCCTCTCTCCAATGTCATCAAAGATCGTCAAAAATTTTGAATTTTTGGATCTTCAATTTCGAAAAACTACCCGAAATCAAAAACGTTTTCGAAAATGTCGTTCATTCAAATTTTACGGGGTTCTTGAATCAGAAAGGAATGGGCCCTTACTGTTCATCCTTCTATTCTACTTTTGAATTTATGCTTTGTCTTATGTGTGTACGGTTATAAAACTATTTCAACGGTGTAGTTATTGAGTAGTACTTAATACATTCTAAACTACTGGGTTTATACATTTTTCTTTTTAGTTTTTTTGGTTTTTACGCAGTCTGGTTTTTTGTTTTTATTTAATAATTTTTTATTTAATCTGGAGTTTTTTTTATATAAATGATGCATAATCATACCTACCATTTTTTATTTTGCTCCATATACTTAGTTGAATTTTCTTTCATCCAGACAATCCTTGCTTTAAAGTTTTTGCTAAAAAATAACTTCTGGATCAAGAAGTGTTTCATCGGAATTTATTTAGAGGTATGTATTAATATTTTATTTTAAGAAATGTTTTTCTAAACTCTATTGAGCGACGATCAGTTTCTTTGCTCAGAAACTAACGATTGTAATTTTTCTACTTGTTACTTGTATTCAGTGCTTTTATTTCTGGTCGCTGTTGTATTTAAATGTTATCGATATGAAAAAATAAAATTTTATAATAAATTTAAAAGAATATAAAATGTTCAGTATAATTGTGCCACAGAGTAATGTCCGATGAACTGGACACGAAAACAGAACTCTTCATTTTGTAATCTTAGGTAGTCTATTTGTATTGTATAGGTATGAGAACACGTCCTATTTGTATTGTATAGGCAGGGCGCCCATATGCAAAGTTGCAAGGGGGGGGGCTCAAATATTTTCCCTCTATATTTTCCACATGGAAACTGATTTCAGGACAGATTAGAGTCATTAAAATTTGACATTTTTAATAACTTATTCATTAATGGCTGGAGAAGAAATGTTTTTACATTTTTGCAAGGAAAAAAGTACTAAAAGCAAGGAAATTCTAATTTCAAGGGGGGGCTCTAGCCCCCCTTGCACCCCTATATGGGCCCCCTTGCCTTATACGTATATAAACTACTGTATTTTGGATTAGCAACATGTGTTACAACCAAGGATACTTGGGCAGTTTTAAACAGTTAAAATCTCAACCCTGGCTGTCCTACTGCATACCCATCCATGCTCGTCATTGGAGGGGGGGGGGGATTTCCCCCCTCCCATTCTTTCAAGAATAAAAGATGAGCATGACTAGGGTATGCATGGGCGCTGCCAGTTAGGAGGTTTTAGGGGCTCAATTCCTCCCAGAATCCTTGGTTTTAACCCCATTGCCGATCCTAATGCCTAACGCATTCACAGTAGTTAAAATGCCGGGCCTGATCCTACTTACGACAAAAGAAGTGCATTAGCCATCTTTTGTGGTACAACTTATAAATGATGAAAGTGCATAAAAAATTCTGAAAATACTTGGGTGTCAATTAAAGCAATAACTTAGCCAGAAATAAAGCACCTTGTGGGACATAAACAATACTAATTAATTTTAAAAGCAATGAAAGGAAGTTGTATTCCAGATTTTTACTTTAAAAAATATTAAGTGAATTTAAAAAAAAAAAATACTCTAATTGTTTGCAGGTTATTCATTAAGTATATTTGAACACAAAGTGAGTGGATAATAATGTCGGCAGAGAATTATGACCCTCGCCTTGTATCCATCGTTGCATGTAGGATGCGCAGATTTCCATATTTATTTTGAAAATACAGTCAAACCTTATTAAAACTAAATCCAAGGGACCTTTATAATCTATTGGCCTTCACCTTAGTTTATCTTATCAAAATATCAATCATTAACAATCAATAGGACAGGGATCACAAATGTAGTTTATCTTAGCAGAAATTCATTTTAAGCGTGTTCAAAATAGTATGATATGTTTGATATTTTGTTTTCCAATTGCGATGTTTGCAATCTAAGAATTATATTAATCATATCAGTAACACTCATTTACTATTGAAAAGAACCAAAAGTCGACTGCTAATAAAATTTACTGTAAGGGTGTCTTTTTTAGGAATGTCCTTCTTTGAGGCACCGTCTTTTAGGGGATGAGGATGAGCCTCCACTATTGTGGAACGGACACCTTCGTGGTTTTTTAAATGATTGTTTCTTTAGTGTTTTAATTAAATAGTGTTATAAAAGAATGTTTGTTGTCGAGAGTTTGGTTATTGATTTCTTCTGGATGATTTGATAGCTCAATTATGTTTTTGAGCGAATATTTTATTAGAATTCTAGTCAAATATTTGACTGAAGACTGAATATTTGGCTAAAAAATGATTTATAATTTTTGTATTTTATTTTATGGCAATTCAGAATTGAAGATGCTTATCTATTTTCTGTAGATTAATTATTTTGTTTGAAGCATTACATAATATTTTGAATTGTAAAACTTCCGAAATCAAAATACTGCAAAATTTAATTTCTGAGTGTTTTCTTTGCACGTTATAAATTGCCTTTTTTAAACATTTGTGAGACGAGAAACGTTTCACAAATTGATTTTTTCTGCTTAGTGTTTCATACCTAAGAAGTCCAGTGGCACTTTGTGCCTCCTCATTGCAGATTTGAGTTTAATTCCCCGTTGGGCACAGTTGACTTCACCTTTCATCCCATAAGTGGGTCAATAAAATGAGTACCAAGCATGCTTGGAAACTAAACACTGGAGGTTCCACGTTTGACTGACCACCTTACTAGAACACCTGCCTTTGCACCCCACAGCCCTCTGTCATGAAGATTGATATGGGCACGGTGGGATTGCCTCCAATTTTGCGCCACTGAGTTTAGTTTCATACTTATGACTTATAAGCGGTAAAAAAAAAATGTTTATGTGGCGTAAGATATAAAAGAAAGTGAAAAGTTGCGAAACTTAAATGTAACATCTGAATGTTTTCTCTTGCACTAAAATCACCTTAAATGTTTCATTCTTCAAACAGTATGCCTTTTACAGTAAAAAATTTTGGGAACAATTCATTTAACAATGATTTTTAATTTCATCAAAAGTATATTGATTTAAACCTGCCAGCAATTTTTGAATAACAAGTTATACTTAAGTATATTTTTGGTTCACAATGTGTGAATTTCACTTCCATGGCATGTCACACACCTTGTGTGGCTGTTTATGTTGCTTAATAACTTGATTAATTAAAAGTATATACTAATTTATTAATTATTCCTTTCACAAGTGCCTCAAATGATAATTGTTTAAGTATATTTAACTTTTTAATAGTGGTTTAGTTCATTTTAGTAGGACAAGAAGTCATGTCGCACAAAAATTTACTAAATACTATTTTACATGTATTTGAAACTACTAATTAAACCATACTTTAATGAAGAGAACTTAATTATATTCCCACTAATCATTAAAATAGCTGATTGATTGCACAATTAACAAAACTACCACTTTGATATTAAATTGGCCTCAATTTTTAAATACTAAAAGTTATTTTTATTTTAATTTCTATGAACAAGGGATTATTTTATTTTTTATTTATACGTAAAATAATTGGAACTGAGCTGGCCATTGTTTATGGTTACTTCTAGTAGGTAACACTTTCATGGAAGAACGAAAAAAAAAGGAAAAAAGGTTTCGAAATTGAAAAATATTTGCATTCAAAAGTTATGTTTTCTGAAGAATTACCCAAATGTGATAATATTAGTAAATAACAGGTTGGATGTTTGTACTAGAGTACTATATACACATTCATTCTATATACACATTCATGGTATAAAAAATTGTTTGCCTACTAATTGTCAACTATTTATGTTATTTACTATTCAATTGCTGACTAAATATTAAGGTATTCAGCCAAACCAAGTATTCGGTTTTGTGTGCCAAATAGCCAGCAGTATACCAAAAATCAACTGCATATTCAATGTATCCCTAATTTAAACGAAGAGCTTTTTCAAAGTTGGTGGGTATGCATGTTAAAACCCAGTGTGCATGTGTGGTTGAAAACATTGTCCTACTATTGAGTGCAGTAATTTAGTGTGGTTGAATATTACTTAGGATGATTACTGAGTACTCAACCCAAGTTCATGCTACTGGGTCAAGTACTGAATATAGATCTTTTTTTAACGAACAACTGACATACACAAGGGAAAATTTTTCTGTTATTGGAATATTTATATGGATATTAAGCATGAAATAAGTTTTCAATTAAAAAGAAAATCCAAAAGGATTTAAAGTTTAAAATTTAAAACTATTTTTTCAGAATTTGTGGGGGGAAAATTGAAATTGATTTAAAAAACTTAAATTTTTCCATCACAGTTCTTTCTCGCGTTAAAAATTAATCATAGATAGTTTCTTTGTGCTTTAAAAATTTTTGACCAGTACTTTTACTGGGAAGTCTCTTATTTTGGGGTAAGGAGCTGAAGATTCCCGTAGTTTGTCTTTTTCCTTCCAACAATGCAACATGTTTTCTGTCTTTACTTTTCTTTTTGAACTTGGAAAAAAAAATACAAATACTAAACCTGTACAAATGCATCCTTTAGGACTGGACTCAGACTCCAATATTATTCCTATAGCGAACAAAAGTAGTTTTATTCAAATATTATGTTTTTATTTATAAAATTTGTTTAAAAGTTTTATTTATGTATGGGCAAATGAAAATTTATGAAATAAAATAGTTTATTTTTATTTATCTTTTGTGGCCCCCCTTAGCCCCTCTACTAGAAAATCTGCTACCATGCTTATGTATGGGGTCAAAAAGCTTGGATGCTTATGCTCTGAAAAAAGGTGTTTTCAATATCTGTTTTTATCATACTGTAGATGCCCGTCAGGAAATAGCCCATATTGGCACTAAAAATTCCAAAATGTTTTTTCCCTGAAATTTCCCCTTATACTTGTACTACAGTTGCAGGTTTACCCCAAGATCTTTGCAAGACTCCAAAGTGCTTTATGTTTAATTATATCTCTTAATGATCATCATTATTGTTTATGTTTTCAATTGAATATGATTCATTGTTTCTTTCTTTTTTTGAAATTGATGTTCACTAAATATTCATAACCTCATTTTGTTTTCTTTTCAAAACAGACCACATATTTTGAATTGATGTTGGAAAAATGCTTTTCTTTGTCACTCGTTTGATTTGATGAAACAAATTTTTCGATATTTACGTGTTTACCAGCTTTTATGCATTAAACTTAAGATTTATACATTTTAGCAGTTACGATGTCTTTTGATCTAGCCTTAATTTTTTGTTTAATTTTATTATAGCTTTTATTTCTATGTATGCATGTGCTTTTTCCTAGGATTCCTGGAAATTATGTAAAAATCCTTTGAACATCATATTAGGGAGGAAAACCTTATGAAACCAGGGAAAGGGGTGAAAAAAAATAGGGTGCTTTAAAATGCTTTATTTTGATTTTCACTATTTAGTGAGAATGCTGCTCTGCTTTAAATGTGTGAAAAACAAATCATTCTTAATTTTCCTTATGGTGATTTCTTTTTAGGGCAATATTTTGGATAAGTTACTGAACTAAAGGATCCAAAAGGAATAAAGATTTGGAAAAAGTGATTCAACCAAGTTTTGAAAAATTTGACCATAATTTCTCTTCTGAAAAAGTTTATTTGTAATTATGTTGTTATTTAACTTGTAATTAGTGTAAAATAAACCTTTTTGATGTTTTAACTTCTTTGTTTTCATTGTTGACACTTCTGGATATTGTCTCTTCTTATTTCTTATGTAGACATGCTCACATATTTTTTTGGTAATAATTTTTGAGCTAAAATTCTTTCTCTCGATAAAATTGTTTTCGAGATGCTTACCTTTAATGAATACTTATGGTGTTTAAAAATTAATTTATCCATAAGTTTATGCTAGCTAGTAAAAAATGCAGTCTATTTTTGAAGTCGACTGCACAAGTTTTTAATTTATGTATAATTTAATTAATTTATAACTTTTTTAAATATGAAGTATAAATATGTTTTTTAATAATTTATATAACTTTTTTGAATATTCTATGTTCTTTGAATGAACGAGGTCAGCAAACAAGTAAAGGCAATGGACGAACCATTAAAAAAACACTAGTTGCCAATGTTGGTAACATGTGTTTTAGCGATGAAACGAATTATTATGTATGTAAGCATTTTATATAAAATGTTAAGTGTTGTATTTTACTATAATCCATACAGTAAAAAAGTTTTTTTTTTTTTTTTTTTTTTCAGTTAAGTTTCCCTTATTTCACGGGATTTTTTCTATATTTCTTTTTATACTTCTCTCTCTTAAACATGCATTCTCATTTTTAGAGATCATTTAATAGAATATTTATAATTCTGGCAACTGGGGTCCTCAAACTGCATTACTAACAGTGTTAGCCTATTTTACGTGTTTATTGAATTGTAAAAATGACTTGCATTTTATTGTGTTCTTAAAACTTTTATTCATAACTTGGTTCTTATATAACAATAAACTAAGTTTTAAAGCACCTAATAATTTATGGGCAATGACAATAAAGAATGACATTTTTTTATGAACATCATGTTAATTTACAGGAGGCAGTGACCATAGAAAAGTTTTATGAGCATAACGCCAATTTACGGGCAGTGATCCTAGAAAATGAATTATAGCTTTTACGGAAGTAATATCAATTTACGGGCAATAGGCGTAGAGAATAAATTCTAGCTTTTATGGGAGCAATATCAATTTACGGGCAATAGGCCTAGAAAATAAATTTTAGCTTTTACGGGAGCAATATCAATTTACGGTCAATGGGCGTAGAAAACAAATTCTAGCTTTTACGGGCATATAGTCAATGTACGGGCAGTGGCCGTAGAAAGAGGAATATAATTTTCACGGGCACATTGTCAATTTACGGTCACTCCCCTTTTATTTTACGGGGAGGAAATTACGGGCAAACCTATTATTTTCACGGTCAGGAAAGATTACGGGCAGAATATTATTTTTACGGGCAGTGACCGGACCATTTTCTGCCGGTCACTGACCGTATTCTAACGGTGAAATTTCTTACAGTGCATTCATAGATAATTATAAAGTACTCTATCTAAGTTTAAAAAATATTTAAAATTCTATGAGCATTAAGTAAAACATCATCAGGTGAAATATACAAAAGAAATTTAACACATGAAATTATAAGCCTAAATATTTATTGCTTCTTTTTTTATTTTTTAGTTGTGGCCTTTTGAAACAATCTTTAACTGTGCAAGAAATTGTTTTCTCGGAGAGCAATGTTGTTTCACTCATTCCTTCAGACTAAAAATTTGATCCTTTTTCCGATCCGTAGCAAAGAAAATTAATTATAAAAAATTTAAACGTCAAATTTACCAGCAGTAAGCAAAGCAAAGTTGGTTGTAAAAATAGCGCCACTTCTACTGATCCATTCTACTGACACGAAACCAGGGTTGGCAAGGTTTTGGACACTACGGTCCTGTCTAAAACCCTTGTGTCCAAAACTGTCCGAAAGTGTCCAAAACTCTATTTTTAGAAAAAACGTATTCTGTGAAAAAACATTAAAAATAAATAATAAAATATTTTATATTGAACATTAATTCAATGAGAACATTCAACTTATTTATGCAGATGATTTTAATCTAGTTACATATAAGTTGAATTATTTATTAAAATTTCAATTTGCATGCATGAGTTTATTTATTTTGATAATAGTAACCAAATTTCCCTATGTTTACGCATGTGTGCAAATGAAAGCAGGTTTGGCAAGGTTTTTACCATCCTGTTCAAACCCCTTGAGCCCGAAAGTGTCCAAAACTTTTTTTGAGAAACTATATTTTGTGGGAAAATATCAAAAACAGAACAAAATGTGTCGAAATTATTTTTTTGACTGTAAAATATATTCATTTAATGTGAACATTCAAGTATAAATATACTATATGTAACTTATTCATGCAGCTGATTTTAGTATAGTTAAATAAAAATTAAATTTTTCATTGAAAATTTCAATTTGTATGCAGGAGTTTTATTGCCTCCATAAACCAAATTTTTCGACATTTATGCAAGTGTGCAAAGGAAAGATTTCAAAATGTAGTGCAATAATTGACTTAAATGCAATAAATTACAATTTTTTGTAGTTACAGAATGTATTATATTAAAAATATGAACTAAAAAAGGACTAGCACATGTTCTATAACATAAGTGTAGTCATCAATTTCTTGTTCTTTAATCTATAATTTAAAAAATAAATTTTGTTAAAACATCATGTAAAACTTATTTGCAAAAACCATTTTAAAAAAAAGCTTTTTTTTTTCTTTTTCCTAAATATTGCACATTTAATAACATTCCTTTGTGTTATAAATGGAACTGACATTAGTTGTCTTGGTAGCGTTGTGAATTTCCTTTGATAACTCTGCCAACTGTTACATAAGGATGTTTTTACGCAATAGCTATTAGCAATTTTTTTAAGTAAATTTTTTTTAAATGAACATTTGAGAAATTTTTTTATTAAATTCCATTAATTAAACCTGATTAATATCTATATTTATACATTGCGAATATTGCAGTAAATACGAGTTGATTAGATTACACCCCTTTAGCTTTAGCATAGTTTTGGACAGTTTCAGACACTTTTGGACAGTTTTAGACAGTTTTGGACGGTAAAAACCACCTGTCCTGTCCTAAACCGGTTTTGGACAGTCTAAAACCCAACCCTGCACGAAACGGGCAGAAATAACGAATCAAATTTGCAAACAGTTCCAACAATTTCAGCTTCATGGAGTACAAACGAACCAGAAAATAAATTTCTTATTCCTTTGAGCAAGAAATAATTAAAATCCTACCTTTGGAACTCTGAATCCGTACTCGATTGCTTTAGAGAGACGATGTTCTACGTCGAAACAAGATTCTATTCTATTCTATTCAAGAGTCACAACTGACTTCAACTGTATTTATGTCGAGGTCGAAACAAGATAATACCCCGTTTACACTGGCCGAGATATACTAGTTTATTTTTAAACGGTGTTAAAGTTAAACCGCGAGCCGAAACGGGCGTTTACACTAGCGTTAGTTTAAACACGTTTAACCGTAACTTCTTGTTTGTTTACATTCTGTCATTCTGCTGTAACGTCGTTGCTTTTTTATTTTCATGCTCGCTTACACTGTTTTTGTTATTAAAGAAAATAATATTCAAGACTGAATCATATTTTCTAAGCACATTGCGAAATATATTTAGCAGTTTGTACGATTCTTATTTATTTTTAAGCAATTTATGTTCAAAGCATTGATTTTGTGCACGAAAAAAAAAACCCTTCAAAATCAAAGCTTTGAACTTGAAATCAGATTAATAGAGTGTTTTGAAACTTCATTGTTGGGAAATAAATGATTTCCTTTACATTTTCTTTCATGTTTACGTTTCATAGATGAGAAGAAAGTAGATTTTGTACATCAATAACAATTCAAAGGTGAAACGCACTGTCTAGTTTTGACACAAGTAAAATTTTTCGGTTGATAAATATCTCAAAATGTTTAGACCAGAATAAAAGTGTTCTTAGTTACCTGGAAAAATTTAGGAATTTGTAATTACAAACGAGCAAAAATCGACTTTTTAATTTTTTTTTAATCTTGAAAGTAAAGCTAATATTTTGATCAGTCACTCTCATGAATACATAAAAATAATAATAAAAATTTTCACTTTGTTCTTTTTTTCCGAATGGAGAATATGTATTTATGAATTAGAACTTTTTCAGTTCTACAGATCATACACTAATCTTTTTAATTTATCTACAGTGCATTGGTCTACATTTTGCACAGCTGAGTGCATTTGACATGTATCCAATTAAGGTGAACATATCGGTAGTGGCCACTGCTTCAACAGTGCCCACTTCAACGTTTATATTTGAAAAAAATAGGGTTCCAGGTTTTCCAATGGATTCAAACATGCAGGAGGTAATATCGTAAGTGCACATTTGATGAAATTGTAATTCCATTGGGATACCTGGAATCCTAATTTTTGAAATATAAACCTTGAAATAGCCACGACTGAAGCACTGGGCCACTATGGGTGTATTTACCTTAGAACCTGTTTTTATTTATATTTCTGTTCAAAAAGCTTTCGTAGTCGTCAATCACTGCTTTCGAGAAGGATATAAATCCTTTTCTTTTCCTCAGCACAATTATTTCGATTTGAAACGGTTGCTTTTCAATGTAAGTACTTATAATTATTTCAAGTTATTATAAGACCCCCTTCCCCCTCAATTAGCCAAATATAGCCTAATTCTGCCTTTTAGGGATTCTTGTTCTCCAACTTCGTACCTCTCAAATATTGTTTAATAAGCAATTTAAATGAAGATCATATTTCTTCCCTGAGTGCTCACGAATTCCCCACAGAAAAACATTTTTAAAAAGTCTTTCGATAATGAAATGCTATACAAATCATTTGTTTCAAGTACACAATAAAATTCACTTTGTGACATATTGTCAGACCACACCCATTTATATTGCAACCTCTCACTTTCATGCTCATTTTTCTGCAAAAACAATTTTTTTTATTGCGAAAAAATTGCATTTTTTATATATTTAGCAAGGATGTCTCTGAAAGGAGAACCAACTGTATGAATGGTTTCTTAATTGTTACACGTAGAAGTACCTACTAAATTGATTTCCCAAGAAAAAGTCTTTTTTTTTTCAGTGTAATTTTCCTAAGACAAAAATTAAGACATTTTTGCATAAGAACTGCACCTTTAAACCTGTGCTTCTTCGGTATATTTTTTTCCCACCTTCGAACCCGAGCGCCTTTTTTTCTTTGCCCTTGAACAAACCTGTGCAACTTCAGATTTTATGCACCTGTGCATTTTTTGTTTTTAATTTGCGGCCTCTTAGGGTACCCAGTCTGCCTCTGCATATGCGTATGATCCTTTTGTAATGATGAGCCTATCTTTCTTGTTTTTCACATGTTTTGTTTTTAGTTTCAATGCATGTGTTAATGTTACTGGTAATCTAAGCTATTGTATATATTAGCTTCTCTTTTATATATTAGCTTTTCGGATTATCCGGCAAATTAGCTTATCAGATGTTTTTCTTGCTGCCCTGTTCTAAGAATAACCGGAAGTTAGCTGTATTTTCATAACTTGAGAAGAAAAAAGGGTAATGAATATACAGTACAACTTTGGTTTAACAACACCCGATTTCCTCAATTTAATGATACACTTTTCCGGATTTCACTTGCATTGAATGTTCATGCTCCTGGATTCAACGATTCCCTTGGCAATTGTTAAGTCAGATTATACTGTACTTTTTTCTTAAAGAATGTAAAATCAACTTATTAACAACTTGGTTTTAGAAAAAGGAATTAAATAAAAGCTGTAATATGTTGAACTTGAAGTGTAAATTATGATTTCTTTTAAAACAGGCAAAAACAAAGTACAGCATTTCAACAAAAATTGATACTCATTCTTTAATTTAATGCTTATTTCCACTGATATTGCAACTCTTGGGGAACGTACTCGTTTCACAAGGGACTATTTATTCATTCTGGTTTCAAAGCAGTGGGTAAAAAAAATAACCTACTTACTGCTGCAGTTTATGATGCAAAAGATGTTCTTCTAGGTGTTTTCAATTTTATGAGTTTTTAATAAAACAAATAACTTTTCCTGATGATTCCAGGTTCTCGCTGACAAAAAGGAACCCAGAATGTTAAACAATACATTTTAGGAGATGTAATTGATTATCAAATAAATAATCAAAAATGAATTGAAATATCAAAACATTTTCACATTTCATTATTAGAGAACATTCGTACATTAATCATTTGAGTAAAAGTGGGCTTTGACAGTACCAGTAAAAAGGCTATTTGCAATGAATTCGAATTTGCACCATGCATTGTTTTTTTCTGTGATCTTCTGAAAACAGTTAAATCCTCATTTCCTGAGTTTATCAAAATCAACACCACTTCAGAAAACTGAACGCCCAAAGTACACGGATGACATAAAAAAGTAGAGAAATATTCAGTTTTGTACCAAAAGAAAAGGGGAAAATATCCCCAGGGAGATTGTTGTGAAATAATAATAAACACACACGTTTTCAATTAAAAAAAATATATTTTATTAGCATCACACACATACTTAAAAAATAGATCTTAAAAAGTTTAATGGGTCAAGTTTAACTTTTGATCTGGGATTCTTTCTTGCTAGGTACTAGGTTTTTGAATAACCTTTTTAAAAATAAAATTATATGTTGAAAGATCTGTTTGTTTGATATAAAGGAGAGTAACACAACTTTGTTTTATTATTTTAAATCTTCAGTGACATCAATTTCTTCAGATGCTGCAATACAAAGCATCTTTCTTGAAATCCATCCGCTTCTTTGTGTAGAATTCTTTAAGGTATATGCAAACTGAAAAGCATAAACAGAAAGGTTGGTATTAATTAAAACCAAATCTCCCTGTTATATGCCATTCGGTAATGAAAGGAACTGCAAACAAATGTGATAAAAATGCTACAATTTTCCTTCACACTTTATCCAGGCTTAGGACTCGCAGCTGTCAATGCTGGCGTGTTTAAAAATTGTTTTTACAAAAACTAAATTTTAATTTTTAAACTGTTGCATGAAATAAACTAATGCGTAGACATGTGCTACAGTCAACACTCTTCTTCAGAGTAGAATGGATGTGCCTCAGTTTTAGGAGTCTCCTCTCTGTAATAAAAAAACTTGATTAATTTTCCATTACAGTGAAAATAACATTTGACTTAAAATAACTGTAAAATAAAGTTAAACAGAGCATTTTGGGAAACAAACATGTAGAGATGGACTGCAATGGCTAGAACTTCTACAGTTACGTTGTTACTGAAGGAAATTTGACAACAATCGTGAAATCAAATTCAGCTTATTGAATATTTCGACTCGACGAAATTCAGCTTAGCAAAAATAAGTAACATACGTTAGATATTCAGTTAAACAGGAATAAATATTCACTTCGACTAACCACAGTTTTTGTCTTATCTAAGGTTGACTTAGGTAAGTTTCACGGTACTTGGCTCTAAGTTTGTAACATTGCCATAAATCGTTCTTTTGTATCTGTAATTCAATGCAAAACATAATGCCACACGGATCAGATTTGCAGGTCGGATGTGGCCTGCGGGCTGTAGGTTGGGCATCATTGCACTGGGTAATATGAATGGAATGATCACTAAAGGGTGCTATTTCATGTGCAAAGAACTCTAATAAAGTTAAAACAAGGTATTTAAGGGATCAAAAACAAGTTTTCTACACTAAATACAAAAAAAAAAAAAATTATCTGGTTAGGAATAAAATTCACATATTGTAGTGGCGATTGGAACTAGATAAACCACAATAAACAAAATCAACTTGAATTCAAATAACTCTAAGGGCCTCCTTGGCAGAAGCTGAGTCTTCTAAGCCGGAGGCTATGGGTACGATTCCCACCTTGCCTTGGGTGTTCATTCATTCTCATGTATTGTAAAACTTTCATGTCTGTTGTCCTGAGAATAAAATTCGGAATAACGTTGCAGATTATTAGAGGTACAAAGTTTCACTACAATGAATAGCTAATGGTGTAATGAAATCGAAAGACTCTAAAAACTTCGATTACTGAAAGGTTATACAGGAAAATAATAAATTACTCCGCAATTCATGTTGTAACTCTGAGAAGTATGTGAGCAGAATTATTTTAACCAATATTCAAGGTATTAAAACAGTATGAAAATGAGTAAGGAATAGCAAACAAAAATTTCCATTCATAGGAACAATTTAGTACTACAGTCAAACCTCGTTAATAGGAACTCGACAAAGAAGCCCAAAATATTTCGTGTTAACCGATTTCCACATTTACCAGATTTTGTCGAAGCTGACAAGTTTTTTTTTTTGTTTTTATGACTCAGAAAATATAGTAACCAAAGTACATTTGTACTAAAATGTTCGCCCAAGCATTTGTATTAATAGTTCAAGTAAGAAACACAAGTAATTCGAACCTGGCATTGGCTATTTGGGGCATTTCTTTACGACAGTGCATTTTCAAACATCTGATCGAAAGACTGGATTTTTGCTGCAGTATTGGCGGGTAAATAAACACAATTTATTGCTTTTAGACCATAAACCTCTACATCGGCAGAACAGTTGTCTTGAATCAAACTTCTTTTTTCACAATGAAATTTTAAATCTACGTTTATCAGCCACTTGGTAAAGATTTCACTGTTCATCCAAGTTTTTTTACTGTAAGCATAGTCTGCAGCTAAAGTTTGTTTTTACTTGAAGCAGCGAGATTTTCACAATTTCCCTACAACAAGGAGAGAAATTTTTTTCGCTGGCATTCATGTCGCTTGTGTCCAAGTGCAGATCTTTTAACTTTCGAAAGTAATTTCAAATAAAATGATGAGAATTTAATTTTTTCTTCTTCCTTTTTTTTTCCAAGACCTTAAAATATTCTTTGTCTTATGCGAGAATTCGTCTAAAATCTTTTCGTGTTAAGTGATAGATTTAACACTAATTTGTAGCTTTATCTGATGGGGAGTCGCATTTACTTCATGCGAAGCGAAATTTTGCGATAAGCAAGTTTGTGTTAACGGGGTTTGACTGTACTCACTATCACAAAGTAGTACCTAACGTCTCATAGAACTGTTTCCAGGGTCACTACTTCAAATACGCCAGGCTGTCTGGGGCCAAGGCTGGCCCTTCATCAATTTGGTTCACAAGGGTCCCTCTCTCACATAAACTCATAAAATGTATAATGCTGTGATTCCGAGCCAGATCTCTAGTTTGTGACATAACCCTTCTCGGCGCTGCAAATAAGTTTTTCCATATGTAAACATAAGGAATGGCCAAGAGTAAATTTTAGCAAAGCTTTGTGCATTTTTCCAATTTCCATTATCTGTAAGAATTAAAATCTTCAAGGCGTTAGGTATTATCCTGGATGCCGGTCCGCAACACACAGAATATCAATCTCTTTTTTGTTACTTTTTACAGAAAACTGGATTGAAAGGTTTTACAAAGAATGATTCCGAAGCTGGTTTGTTTCAAATTTCTACATCATATGAGACTTTTATGTGTTAAATAATCATGACTTATTGGAACAAATTTCAAGCTGAATTAAAATCTTTCCAAAAAACAGTTCTACTTTAAGGCGGTATCTAACTTCTGGGCAAAATTAATGTGGAAGCAACACCTTTAACAAAGTGTTTAAATATGGCCAGTATAGTTTTGCTTTTAATAAATCACAGTAGTTTAATTTTCCTTTTTAACCCTTTTAGTACAGAACAGTAATGAAGATTAATTTAAGATTCTTGAAAAGTAAACAATAAAAATTTCAACAAGAAACATCTACCACTAAATATTTTGTACTTAATTTCAATTCATTCTCAACGAATTGATCTTTAACCAAAAGAAACTATGAAAAATGCTTTGAAACATTCAATGACCTATTTTATGAATGCTTTACAAATATATTATATATTTACTAAAAAATTAGAACTATGTACTTTTTTTTTTAGTTAAGCATTTTGAAAGGTAAAATATAAATGAAATAAAAGCATTCAAACTTACCAGATTAGAGATGTCAGATTTTCTGATTTTGTGTTGAATTACATAAAACTTACAATTTACTTACGTTATAGATTTCCTTTAATTTTTTGTATGTACCATTAAACACTTCCAACGCTAATCTATAGGCTTTCATTTTCCGATCACTTCGGGGATTTTTATTTTTCTTCCCCGATTAATTCAATGTAAAAATAGTTGTAAACATGAGCAGATTTATGCAATAAATTTGGTCTCAAGCTCTTTGAAATGTGATGCATCATGCATACATAATCATAAAAACATAAATAATAGTTATGAAAGCATTAAAAACACATCTGACAGATTTTCATAAATTTTTCAGCAACTTAATATCCTTTTCCGGCGAATTTCCTTTTCATATTTAGCGTTGCGGCGGCCATGTTGTTGTAAATAAACGTGTTTAAAGCAGTTAAGAGAGTTTTCGGAAGTCTCTTAATTTTAACACGCTTCCGAGCAAAGTTAAACTATCACATGACCGAACGACGTCATATTTTAAACCAACTTCGCAGTTAAACTAGTATAACTCGGCCAGTGTAAACGGGGTATAATGGATGAAAGTATTCGTTACAGTTCTTCTTCTTCTTCTGGCGCTTAGGCGCGGTGATGTGGTGGACACACATGCCTTTAATCGGCAAAAACCTGTTCTTAAACACTCTTCTTCTTCTTCTTCTGGCGCTTAGGCGCGGTGATGTGATGAGGTGTGGATACAGAGTCCCTACTCTCCACTACGCATGATTAGTATAATGGACAGTATTCATCTGACGTCACTGCGGGTCAAAACCCTCACTGCAGTGCATTGTGGGAACTGTAGCAAACGAAAATCCGATACTACAGCGTATAATAACACTTGCTTTTGTGCGGCTTATAAACTCTTCTTTCTATTTAAAATGGGAGGTTTTTTAATTTTTTAACTAAGAAACGTTGTAAAAGAATGATGAACGATTCATTTGATAAAAACTACTCTCTTTTTTTATCGTATTTTCATGGGTTTAAGCCAGTTTGGTTCCTTATCTGAAAAATGGTGAAAACTCGAATTCTCTTTTTATTTTTCCCTTTTCTCGGCATTTTCCATGCAGTCGTAAGTCCGTATAAGCTCTAAGCATGTTCATTATGTGCATGAAGTCCAGTAATCTTTTAAAAAAACGAGTTTTTTTAGCGCTACTGACACTACGTAATTGGTCAAAATACCCGCAGACGGACAGCTGATGGGACCGTTGCCAAACCGTGAATAAGGTCCATTAGAGAGGAATAATCATTATGAGAACCTTACAAATGAATCCGAATCAAATCAGAATAGATCCATACACATTAAGGCAGACAAAGCGAAAGAAAAAAAAAGTAAATAAAAAAAGAAACAGGGACAACAAAGAAGAAAACCAACAAAAGAAAACTGAAACCAAATGAAAAGAGGGAAAAAGTATAAGATTACAGCACATGTGAGGCGAACGACACAAGTCGTCGGCCGTAATGAGGAAACCGAAGCATCTCTTCATTACAAAAGGATTCAATAGGATTGGTGTAGTTTCTTAGGAACGGGATAATGTTATCACGAAATACACTGTGTTTAGGGCAAAAAAAAAAAAAAGAAGATGAATGAAGTTTTCGGCCGTGTTGCACGTAGAGCAGTTAGGGGAATCAACTTTCTTCATTTTGAAAAGTTTGTCTTTCGTCAGGAGCGAATTAGTTAAGATTCGATTCAGAATTATTTCTGTTTTCCTGCTTTGTACCCAAGGTATTTGTTTCTCAATTGGTAGCACTCTGTAATTGAACTTGTTATAGTGTTTGGAATTATTCCATGTAGAATTGCGTTCAGTTTCACTTTCGGAGTTTAAGTAGTTCCTTATGTCTTTGTGTGTGCAAATTGGGATGATAGGAGTTGATGCATTATTTTCAGCCTGTTTTGCTAGAGCATCAGCCATCTCGTTATCTGGAATTCCAACATGAGCTGGTAGCCAATACAGTTCGATTTTGTTATGCTTGGCGAAAGATTGTAAAAGGGAACGAGTTGAAGTTATTAAAGGATCTTCGTTATTTTTTGGGTTATTCAAAGCTTTTAAAGCGCTTAGACTATCGGATAAGATTATTGTTGGTTGGTTTGTTACGAGAAACTTAGCAGTATACCATATGGCAGACATTTCCGCAGTGAAGACTGAACACATAGGAAGGATTTTGAGTTTCTTTCGACTTTTAATGAACTATTGTATATACCGGTTGCAACATTGTTGCTCTTAGGCAGGGCGCACACCTAGAGGATATTTGTCTGAAACATGCCCACGACGTTTGTCTTACCTGCTTCACGTCGGCGACAAAACATTTTTCAGCGCACATTTGACAGACAACCAGCGGGGAACACGGTATCGAGCGCGCATGCGCAGTGCTACATTTATCAGTTGTCAACAAACATGGCGACGTTTCGCGGGTGAGATAACGATTCATCTGATGATTAAGCTTTGTTTTTATTGTTACTTGCAGTCGAAGAAGAAATTAATATAAATTTCAGACTGAGTTTTTGTTTATTGATGTTTTCATTTTAAGTTTTTTAGTGTTAAGTACCTAAATTAAACTTAATCAAAACCTCTTGTAATATCCTATGAATTTTCAAGAACTAATCAATTGTGTGTGGAATGTGGGTCAAAGTGAAATAGTTGAGAAAACTTTCAAGATGAACAAATTTGAAATTTGTCCTGAAAATGACGATACATAAAGAACGAACAATAAATTTTACAATAAAACTTGCGCGAAAACATATTTTTTTTAAAATTATTTTTGGCAGTAAATTTGTACCTCCAAAAAAAAAAAAGGTATAAAATGTAATTTTTTTTCCGCTGGGCAAAGAGAAAAATTTAATATTTTTTCTCATGAAACGTTTTTTTATTTGATTATTAAAGTTATTAAAGATATCTTTTATTAAACAAATATGGACATAAAAGAATGCATCAATAAATGAAAAGAAAATGAAACAGATGAATAAATAAATGAGTGAATAAAATAGTAAATGAATGAATAAATAAGGGAATTATTAAATAAAGGAATGTAAATGAAATAATAAATAAATACGCAAGTCTAACTGTACGACGTATTTAAAGTACAAATTAACTTAATATTAAACAAATAAATTCGGCACCGAATATTAAATATTTGAAACGTATTTGATAACAAGAACTTTATCATTTGATAATAATAATAAAAATGTTTGACTTACAAACAGCGCAATACATTACAATTTGAGTATCAAATTTCGAAAATTGCTTTTATTTTACTGAATTTTCAACACTAATCACGCAATTCATTAAAAGATATGGAGGTGCTAAAACGTTTAATATTAAAAACATTAAGGACAGTGTTATTAACATTTAATAGTTATCCATGTTAAACCATATCAGTTATCTATTTAAAAAATATTATTATTCAATAATACAATGATTTTAGTGGAAAAAAAAAAAAAAAAAAAAACATAACACTTCTATTTTATCGTCACAATTTTTTTTTTCTAAAAAATTGAACTTGGTGCATTCTCATTTAGCACGTTTTGACCAATTTCTTCAAGCGCCTCAGACTTTTTTCAACAACTGAACTAAGTTTCAACTTTGAATGTTCATAGTTTAGTAGTTAAATTGAATACCTCTTAAAATAATTCATTTCATTACACAAATCATTGAACTTACTCATTTATAAGTGAACTACAACGTGCAAAATGGTTCCAAAAGGCGTCAAATGCATACATTTCTGTATAAATTTTACATTATCACAGACCTCATGTAAAGCTTAGAATAAATATATCATAAATCCAAAAGTAATGCAAAAACATTAACAATATTATCATAGTTCTTAGTCTTTGAAATGTAATTTTCCAGTAGAATTTAGCTTTCTTCCGACATTATTCCACGCTATCTCCATTTATATTTTGTTCGAACAATCCAACGATAGTAATCAAATAATTTTTCTTTTTGTTTTCAACATTTTTGATAAAAGAGATACTAAATTAAGCGCTTTCTAGCAACACAACACTCATCGTTCTGTTTTGTCGTTTACGACGCGGAAGCGACCAGAAACAAATATCCCTCCTGCTACGCTTCGAGGGAAGAGGGTAAGACGGAGACAAATGTCGTACCCCCGCCCTGTCGCTTAGGTGTGCGCGCTCACTACAGAATAAACTAATTTTTCGGACCGATTGTCTGAAACCTGTCTGCGAGATGTTCAGATCCATCTGTTGCCCACACCTGGAAATTTTCTTTGCTCTCCTTAAACATCTTAAAGTGAGATATGATCGCGGAGCTAACCTTCACGGTTTGGAATTCTTCGTCTTCGGTCCGAACTATTAGTTTTTGGTACTGAATCTTCCAGATAGGTTTTCTTTAAGTATTGGGTTTTCTTTTAAGTGATTCGTTTTTACTATAAGTTCGAAATATTGCCTAATCGCACTTTCAATTTCATTTTCCTTGTTTCCTTTCTGTAGATTGATCGTGCATCGGTAATTCTTGTTTTTTTTTTGAATAGCTGCTTGCAAAAGAATTGGACAGATTTCCAGTGAACTCTGCGTTGTGTCAGGTCTATTTTTGATTGGAATCTGATGAGGTCATTTGGTGCAAAGTTGTTTATGCCTAAGGCAATTCGGATGCCCGTATTTATGATGGTGTCCATTTTTTTGTAGTTTCGTTTGCTATCCTTCGTTCTAATAATTATGCCGTAGTCTAGTTGTGGTACCAAAACCTGTTTGATAATTATGACCAGACATTTATTGTTTAGGCCCGTGTTTCTGTTGCTCAGCCATTTCAAGGCATTTAATATTTTACTTGTTTTATATTCCAAGAGTTCGATGTGTTCTTTCCATCTTAGATTATTTTGCCATGTTAAGCCCAGTATTTTGTGATTCGTGTTCCAGGAGATACTTTTATTATTGAGATAGAACGTTTTTCCATTCTTTTCTTTTTTAGGAGAAAAGTCAATCAAGCTTGATTTTTGCGTTGAGATTGGCATTTCGTTATCATCGGTCCAAGCTTGTAATTGTATTAGGCATTCTTCCAAAGATTTTTCTGCGTCTTTTTTTTTTTTTTTTGTCATAGACCAAGAGCGTTACATCATCAGCATAGGTAAAAATTTTGGCATTAGTGATATATTGTCTTAAATCTGAGATATACAGATTGAAGAGCAGAGGGGATAAAATGGCACCCTGTGGCAATCCACAATGAACACTACGCGTGTCAGAGCACACTCCCCTCCATTGAACAAAAATTTCCCTTTCGGAGAGAAAGTCCTTTATCCAAGTAATTAGTTTGATATCTAATTTTAAATTTGATAGCTTATTAACCAATTTTGTTATTTTGACATTATCATATGCTCCTTTAAGATCCACACTAATCGCATAGATAAAGTACTTCTTTTTGCGGCATATTTCAATGTGCTTCAGAAGGTCGTATAGGAATTCATTAGTGCTTCTTTCCGCTGTGAAGCCATAAATATAGGTGGGTAAGATGTTTCGCTTCAGAACCCATGTATTGGTACGATTGAGCAGGATTTTTTCTAAGATTTTGACAGTGGTTTGGGTTAATGCTATTGGCCTGTAGCTGTCCACGAATTTGGGGTTTTTAGATCCTTTTTTTATGGGGATAAGTTTCGCCATTTTCCAAGCTTTGGGAACAATTCCCGACCTTAAGCTGTTATTGAATAATTGTAGTAGGGAGTGTTTACCTATTTCTGGTAGAAGTTTTATTGCTTTAATCGTTATCCCGTCGGAACCCGGGCTCTTGTTTTTCATGTATTTCAATGCATTTTCCATTTCATCCATGGAAATTTCAGATGTTAGATTATCTGTGGGAGCACCTTCTACGGTTATTAAGGGCTGTGGATTGTCTTCATTTTTATTAGAGAAATGTTCAACAAAAATATTTGCTTGTTCAACTTTTTCTGTTACCCGGTTTCCATTAACTTCTAGGATTAGATTATTGTCATTTACTGTATCCGTTTTGACATGTTTGATTTTTTTGATTGAGCTGAAAATTTCTTTTGAATTTTTTATGTTATAGTTGTATTTCTCCCAAAAGGTTTTTTTTGCTCGTTTTACGGCTAATTTAAACATAGCTGTTGCTTTTTTCATTTTAATCCAGTTATCTGTATTTGGTATTTTTTTTAAATTTTTTAAGCGTTCGCTTCTATGCGCTTTCTTTTTTGCGCACTCTCTATTAAACCATTTTAAGCCTGGGTTTTTATCGTAAAATTTTATGGTTTTTGATTCTGCAATTTCTGCTGCTTTCATTGCGTTAGTTAAGTCAACCGTTTGTTGGTTAATATCTGTATGATAGGTCATTTCCATGAATTGTTTTTGTAAATTCTTCGAGACTTGTGTCCAGTTCGTATAAGTTTTTGTGGTAACTTTTGTTCTAACTGGAGTGTCGGTTCTAATTATAGTCGGAAAGTGATCGCTCTGTCCTCTTTCATCAAGTCGAGTCCACGAAAAGGACATCACGATTTCTTTGCTAACTGCAGTTAAGTCAAGAATACTGTCTTCCTTACCTCTATTGATGTGTGTTGGGGTTTTATCATTAAGTAGTATTAAATTTGAGTTTTTGAGCCAATTTCCAATTTTTGTCCCACTGGGGGGTAGAGAGTGTCCCCAAATTCTTTAAATCTGGCATTGAAGTCCCCGGTGAACACTGACCTGTCATTTTCTAATTTCCTAAGTTGGTCAATAATAAAGTCATTTAGGGAGCCTGGTGCTCTATAACAATTAACAATATCATAAGATCTCTTACTATAGACGACAGAAACTACTAAAATTTCTAACCCTGTAGAGGAAAAAGTATAAGACAAATGCGAGGGAATATCTTTTCGTACATATGTACACAAACCTCCTCCTTTATGTGGGAAGTTCTTTTCCACACCATAACAAATATAATTGGAAATAAAAGGTAGCTTACCTACTGGAAGCCAGGTTTCTTGGATACAAATAGAAACCGGGTTGGTCCAAGCAATAAAAAATTTAAGAAAATCCAAGTTGGCAAGGAGACCACGAATGTTCCAAGAAAGGCAGAAAACAGCACCGGGCGAAAAGGAATTAGTATTCATCTGGAATAATAATATCAGGATCAGGCTCACAATTATTGACGTCGTAATTATTGTCGAAAGGAAGAGGGCTGAGTGGAAAGCCGTACGGTTTCCCTTCAATATCGGCAACCTTTGATTTGATTTGGCTTATCTCTATTTCAATATTTTTAAACCAGGAACTTTTGAGTTGTTCTTTTACGATTTTAAGTTCTTCAACCACTTTGGCTAGATTCTCCGTTAATTTTTCTATCTCTTTATTCTTCTGCGTGATAATTTTTTCGAGGTTTTGGATTCTTGAAACCTCCGCTGCAGGCAAAGTCTGCGTTTCATTTTCACTTTGGGCCGACAATCCTTCGGCAGCCACCTTAGCCCAAGATTTTTCTTTTTCGGTATCTGGATTATTAAATCTTTTCGCTATTTCTTGATAGCGGGGGCATGTTTTACTGGTGCTGATGTGATTTTCTCCACAATGGAGGCATTTAGGGGTTGCTTCACACGATTTGTGGTTTCCCCCACATTTGGGGCAACGTGTTTCGCTCTTGCAGTATCTCCTTATGTGTCCATATCGCATACAATTGTAACAAATTTTTGGGTTCTCTTTGTAGCTTTCTAGTCGGTACCGAATGCGTCCTACGTAGACGTATTCTCTGGCCGTTTTTCCCAATTCCTTTAGGAGGATTGTAGTGGTGGGTTCTGTAGAGTCCCGTTTGGTAAAACGTATTAGACTGAAAACATTTATTTGTTCTTGTTTTAGTCTTCCTGCAAGATAGTCTAAACCTATGTCTTGGCTCACTCCTTTTATTACGTATTTGGTAGTTATCGGTTCTTCTATGAGACGCGAGCTGACCTCTGCTTCATTAAACTTCTTTAGTTTGAGCAGGTTGCTGGTTGTGTCAATACTTTTAGTGCATATGACCAGATTTTGGCTGCGCGTTATCTGTACAGTATCCTCTTTCTTTGTAATTTTTTCAACTGCTTCGTGGAATTTTTTTGTTTTTACTAATCCAATTTGTCTATTAATACCAGAAAGTAAAATTTTTGCTTTCTTGGCTCCATCATCGAAAGACAACTTTAGCTTCTCATAGATGGGCAGGTTTGTTTCCCATACAAGTTCATTTTTTTAAGGGACTTATCTTTAGGGTTTTGTTGGGAACTATCTTCACTCTTACGTTTTGAAGACCCCATTCAAAAAGAATATGAGCTTCATCTGGAGGACACAAAAATAAAGCGAATAAAAAGTGCAGCTAAAACAAGCAAAAGCACAAGGAAAAAACACAAGTAGATAAGGAAGGAAAGAATTTCCGAAATGGCGAATGAACACAATCCACATTGAACACCACGCGTCCCAATCGACCCTCTTAAACACTCGAACTGGTTTTTGAACCAAAGTTTACATTTCTTTACATGATAGAAAGAAATTTATTAAAATGAAATCAAGTGGAAAAAACATGACCAAACATGAACCAAGCAAACAAAATACATTACACTATATTAATACCCTGTTCGCACTGCAACATTTGATCCGGGTTACCGCTGATCCGAGTTAAAGTTAACCCATTTCCCTTTTCTCACTGTTCGCATTAGCTACCGCTGATCCGGGTTAAAAATACTCTAGAACCAGTTTTTAAGTGAGAAAACTGACTGGTGTAGAGAGTATTCTAAAGTTTGTTTTGGTTTTGCTTCTCGCTCGAAGTTTGCTGCTTAATATGATGCACTCGCTTAATTTGAGAAGTGTTAATTCTTTGGGCAAAAACGACAGTTCGTGGAGTATAATGTCTGATGAAGAGTGGGCGAAGAATTTTCGCATCGGGAAAAACTTGATGCTTCCCTGTGCGAAAAACTTATGTTTATTGGCCGCCAGGATACAAATTTTAAATACTGCATACCAGTTGAAAAAAAAGATACCGTTATACTTCATTATTTTTCCCAATAAAGATGTGGAGTTAAGGAGGCTTTAAAAAATAGAAATGAAACGGTTTTTTACACATACACTGAATATACACTGTTTTCCTAGCACCGGTAAGATATTTTAATATGGACCTGAAACAGTGTGATCATCAAGCATAGCTGCAAGAATTGCATTCATTTGAAATCAATACAAAAGACTTTAAAAAATTATGTGCACTACAGAAAAAAAAAAAAAAAATTCCTCATTTTCATGTTATTTCTTTTTTTTTTCATTGATAATAAAAAACTAGTTCGAATAAGCGTTTTTGTGTTATGCACGAACAAAAACAAAGAACTAAATAATTAGTAGCCCAATTCATAGCGAAAAATAATAAAAAATATCTAAATGCAAAAGTAAGATTTCCATACATATTTCTTCGTTTTAAATGTGCAAAATAAAGTAGTAATGTAATTGGTAGCCTAAATTTAAAAAAAAGTGTGCATACCCAAAAGTTTATTTCTCCCCAATTATGCATGATTGATTATTTGCATCGCACGAAAGAGAAAAAAAACAAAAATCACAGTCATGTTATAATGATTTATTAATACATGTGATTTAATAAATTAACACGTAAGAAACACAGATAAAAAACAAATTAAAAAAAAGAAAATTAATTTGAATTCTGAAATTTTGAATTCAAATGATGTTTTTCGCAATCACGAACTGAGACAGGACCCTACTCATTGGAGTTATTGTTTCTAGAAACGGCTCCTGTCCCCCCCCCAAGTCTGCCTCTCCTCCTGGGCGGTTACTTGTGCATAGTTGTGTGTGTGCGTAGACCTGTGTGTATGCACGTAGGCGTGTGAAGTCGTGTGTGTGTATGTGTGTGAACGTGCGTATGTGTAGGACACGGACGCCTCCAACCATGAGAAGTGGGTAGCTCAAAACCGGAGCAGCCGCGCCGCGCCGCCAGCAGAGCCTCTGCTGCAGAGGACGGTGGTGCTGCAAAGGCTTCTGGTCCAAGTTGAAAAAGGCACGGACACCAAAAACGGTCAAATGAGAACAATAAGCAATCGTGATTGCTCAATATTGACACAAACCTATAGAGTTTCATCAAGTTTCCAATTTTAGTTTTGATTTCCTCCGTACTGCGGATGATAACAAACAGCGACATTTCTTTGCTATTTTTTTCAAAAATCAACCGATTTCTTTTTGACTTATTCAAATCGTTTACGTTTTCTTTCCACATTTGGATCAGGAGCTTTGTCCATTAACAAATGAAACTACTTGATTTTTTGTTGCATGCTTTGCTGTTTAAAGTTGATAGAATTTCTTGAAATCAGAAATAACATTAGGACTGCAGCCAGGCTCTTGATAAAATTTAAAACTGTCTATCAATTCAAACTATCTTTTAAAAACATTCTGCAAAACCCCGCTGCACTTCTCCCAAGTCTCATATCATGGCCAACAGCAAAAATGTCAGTGAGTTAGAGTACCACAATGGTACTAGCACGTTTTTAAATTATATTTGTTAATTTTTCAACATTATTAGTTTGGAGAATCTCAAAATTTGCGAACGTTTGTTGCTCGACCAGAGGCTATATCCGCCTAGTCAAGAACTATGGCCAAACTTTGGAATCTGAGAAATTATTGAAGTTTTATTGGGACCAGGCGACCAAACTGACAAGGGCCCACTGGCTCTCTGCGGCCATGCACTTTCCAAAAAAGTAGTTATACAGAATTAGTTTCAATAATGTAAAACATTTTGCAAATTTAGAAAATTTCCTGTGAATGGTATTTGCCTCCTCGTATGTATTATCCAGAGCTGGCTAATTTCGCTCTTTTCTAACCAAGTCCATTTTCCTTGAATTTTACTTCCTAGTTAATGTTTAGCTTAAATTACTAAATTTTGCATACATTAAGATAATGCAGCATCAATCGTTAAATATTCAATATTTCAGTTCCTGTATTCTATCTCAGAGGCATTTTCAACTAGATTGTGTTCGAATTGATCAAATTCTGTCGACCAGTTGTAGCCACAAATTTACTTTATGTGGGGAAAAATAAATTTCTGGCTGTGCTAATGGTAAGTACAATTGATCGTATTTGATTTCATCTAATTCTGTTACAGTTGAGTATGCCCCTTAATCTAACATTTGAAAAATCGTTATCGATTTCGTTCATTGTGCCTTGTTTCGTTAGACATTAAGGATAATAAGAACCCCTATAGCAAAAAAAAAAAAAAAAAAAAAAAGATTAAGAGGACTGAGACAGCACTGAATTAATTCTGAAATAAAATGTAAAAAAGCTTTTCTAGCTGGTCCAGTAAATGCATCAGTAAGAGTCTAAAGCTGCTTTTTCCCCCTTATTCAGCAAGAATGTATCGCTGTCCCATTTCTGCCCTACAGAAAAAAGATATTGGAGAATATTCTCAAATCAATAAGTGATTAAAAATAAGTTGATACATAATGGTTTCCAACAAGTAACAAATGGTACTTTTTCATGAAGAATCACTAATGATGACTAATTAAGGCAATTGCACTTGTTGCGATTTGCAAAGTAACGATTCTGTCTCGACACATGCTATTATCCTTCCTTCAGTAACATCACCACCGTTAGTACTTAGCAGGAAAAGCTTTATCTTTCTACTTATTTACTAATAATAAAGCTGAAAGTCTCTCTGTTCGGCGGATGTCTTGATCTCCATGACGCGCATAGCGCCTAGACCGTTAGGCCCATGGCCGGATTTGGAAGTGTGGAGGCCCCGGAGCAACGAAGGAGTGGAGGCCCCTAATCAAGGTTCGAAAAGATCATATTTTCGAAAATATGCAATACTTCGATATATATCCGAATATTTTGATACATACGTATATATCCGATATTTTCGACCCGTGAAAGTTAGGATATTTTGTAATAATTTTATTGTGGGGGCCCTTTGTTGTGGAGGTCCCGGGGCAGTAGCCCCACCTGCCCTCCCCTAAATCCGGCCCTGGTTGGGCTGATTTTCATGAAATTTGGCACAAAGTTAGTTTGTAGCATTGGGATGTGCACCTCGAAGCAATTTTTCGAAAATTCGATGTGGTTCTTTTTCTATTCCAATTTTAAGAACAAAAATATCATAAGATGGACGAGTAAATTACGAAATTATCATAACGTGGAACCGTAACACAAGCACAAGCCAATTGGAGAGATACGAATTTATCATAATGTGGAACCGTAACATGGGTACAAGCCAACTGGCGAGAAAATTCACCATACATTATTTGTAAATATACAGGCGAACCAAAAGACCTTTTAATTTTTCTATTATGGGCAAAGCCGTGCAGGTACCACTAGTGATTAAATAAAAGCTCTTTCTTTAAAAGTAGTTTTTCTGCTTTTCAATATTTATACAGTAAGTAGATTAAAATACATCCCTTTTCAAAAAAATCTCACAATCCGAACGGGGTGCGTTTGATTCGGATAATTGTAGTTGTACTGTAATTTACAAATTTTTTGATCTTCTAAATGCAGTATATGTTCTTAAATTCTGGTATTAAACATTTTGTGTGATCCATATTTCTAATTACCATCAGGGCCGTCGTTTGGGTGAGGATACCGGACCTATAGTACCGGGGCCCGGAGCTTTGAGGGGCTTGCATGTCATAAAGCTGTTTTTCAAATAATAATGTAAATAATTCCATCAAAAAAGTTATGCTACTTTCTAAAAAAAAAAAAACTTGCATTGCATTACCATTTCTCGATAGTATAAATATAAATGAAGTACTCTTGGGCAACGAAAAAATAGCAAAAGTTTTTGAGTACAATGGGGGCATAATTTCTTAAAACTAGAGTCGCATATGGTATCTACTTAGAACTGATCGAAGCAAAAACCAACCTGATAAACCTAAATCACCAGAAGCGAATACAAAGATGGTGGTGGGTAGAAAAAGACAAATGTAATATGTATGTGTGATAATTTCAACACTTCATTCAAGGATATTTCTATTTATCTTACAAGTGCCTGAATCATGTTTTATTTTAATTTTTACAAAAAGAACTTTTTATTTCGAAATCAGATCATTTTCCTTGGTCCGTCCAACTTTGCCTTACTGAAAATTCATAGTTACTTTGCTTACCTCAGACATGACAAATTATCCAATTTTTACACAATAAAGGTACACTATTTGTAAATATATTTTTATGCTAACTTCAAATTACAATTTTAAAATTTACATTAAAATTTAAATATTCAGTTATAAGCAAGTAAACAATGCAACATCACATATGAATGCAATTTTAAACTATTCATCTTGAAGTTCTTAAGTGTGTGATGGAGATTAAATTAAGCAAACGGGCATAAAATTATGCATTAGGGAATAGGGGCTCATGGGGGGGGGGTAGGATTAAAATTGGCATTGGGCCGCATTTCTGGCAGCAGCAGCCCTGATTACCATCAAAGTTTTAAAGAGTCAAAAGAGAGAATTTTTTTTTACCGAAAATGACTTGTTTTCAATTTAATACTGGAAAATGCAAAGGTGGTATGGTTTTGCAGTAAAACTTGGTTTGCTGCATCTTGCAGATTACGGAAAAGGTTATTCCGCTGATGGGTGTCCTTCATTACACTAAAAAATATTTAAGGGTCCTGGCATTTAGTCTCCGTCTAAAGCGACAAAAATATGTCTTTTGAAATTGTCCGACTGTGGCATATAATCAAGATACTTTCAATCTAGGAATCATCCCCCAACTTGTATCTATGGATAGACAGTGAAAAAAGTTTAACATGATAACTCTTAACAGAAAATATGGTTAACACGAAATGATATTGTAGTCTGGACAGAGTACTGTGTACTTTAAATCAATTCTTTTAACACGAAAATATATTTTGGTCCCTTCAGTTTGTTAAACTTTTTCACCGTGTTTCAAAATCTCATTTTTTCCCCCCGCCAGAAATTTTTATAGTCTAGCACGTCCAACTACTTTTTCATGTCACTGGAAAATGTAATAAAGTATAAATCCAGATCCTATTAAACTGAACTTCGAACAGTCATTTAGATGTACATACTGTATAAAAAAAAAAGTGAAAAAATGTGCTATGTATTTTGTAGGCCTTTATTATGGTGTCAATAACAGCAAGTTGGGGGTGATTGTAATTTTTACTGTGTACAGTATAGGTATCTGGTCTCAATTAATAGTTCATTTTGATTAACTATTACTATCATTAATTTGGACAACCAGTATCCTTTATTAGTCCAGATTAATGAGATTCTACTGTATATGCGGTACGAAAGTACTAAAAAAAATGATGGCAAGTAATTTCAGCGTTTTGGCAAAAGTTATTACGTGCATTAAAAATAATTGGCGAATTATTGGAATAAATACATGTTTAACAGTTGTCAATAAGAAATTGGGGGTTTGTAAAATGATTTTCGCTACTTTTAAAACTGGAAGAATCTTGTAGTATTTGATGAAACTTTTCTTCAGAAAAAAACGAACAGAATTTTCTGTCAATATGTACAAGGAATGGAATTCAAAAAGAAATAAATGACATATGAAATTTCCATTTAGCTTGAAGCAAATAAAAATGAATCGTGTTCATTAACACCAACACACTAAAATACTTTTTCAACAATCTTAAATGCCGATCTGAAATGTGAAATTTCAAGTAGACATTTTGTCAGTAGTTGAAAAAAAAAATCAAAATGATTTAAAATTTAAGACTGAAAATACACTTTTCCCATATTGCTCTACTGGCGCTTGGTGCGGCGGCCATGCAAAATGTAAACAAGTTTCGCGGCAGCTCGAGATCACGTGATCCGATTTAACTAAGATCAGAGGCTTGACTCTGTTTGCCAAAGTGGGTTAAGTTAACTCACTTTCCGACGAGGGTTAAGCGAAATCGTTGCCAAAGATAACTCACTAAACTTCTTAACCTGGGTTAACTTGTCAGTGCGAACAGGGTATAACTCTATAGGGGAGTCGCAGCACACCAACGAGCAGGCCCGGATCTATAAATTTTAAAGCCTCTGCAAAAATTCTGTAGAGCCCCTACTGAGACAATACACATATACAGTGTATATTTGTATTGTTAAGTCTTAGTGTTATTCTTTGTAATTTTTTTTCTCCAATTTCTTGGGCCGTTGGGAGCCTTAAGGACAGCGGCCCTCCCGCACTGCATGGTCTGCGAACCAGGTATAGCTTACACACTCACATTGTGCCATTTTCAAAAACTTCAGTGTGCCATTTCTAAGGGGTAAACTCCAAGCTGGGCTGGCGTCCAACAAGAGAAATCCCCAGCGCATTGCACCTTCACGTCCGAGTATCACTTACGACAATGGACTGCCGAGCCCAGTAATACGGGGCCCAGTCCTCTACTTCCCTTCGTGTGGTAAAACCTAAGGATACCCGTTGAAAGATGGGGTAAGGTGGAGAAAAGTAACGAGTAACTCTATAGAACAGTTCCCAAAAAGTGGGTGCAGCAAAGACATGGGAGGTATCCGAAAAATCCTTGACACAGTTTAAAATTGATCGAAAAATTTCATCAGTATTCCGTTTGCGACATAATACTTCACCTGTTCAGGAATTTTTTTTGTGACATGGAAAAGAAAAAAACTAAGTAATCGCTGTATCGTCACATGATTTTTTTTTACTGTGACGATACAGCTGTCAATGTAAATTGCTTTTTTTCCTCCTTTTCTTTGTTTTTTTTTAACGATTTTATAAAAAAATTCTTGAGCTTGTGGATCATTATGGCACAAACCGCATATTCATACAATTTGTTGCTTTTCAATGCATCTTTTAAATGTGTCAAGGACTTTTCGGACATACTATAGAAATCGACTGAGGTGCCGTAAGGAAGTTTTAGTTCTTCAACGGCTGCCACGAATCAGCAAAGTTTGGAAACCCCTGCTATAGAACACTTCTGGATAATCCCTGGTGGTGAGCCCGAGTGAATTGGTCGCTCTATTCGAACACGACCCCAATAGATTCTACAACACCCCTTCAATTCAAAAATTTCCAAAGCATGTAGTTCCTTTTCAAACTTCAACCTTCATGTGCTGAACTTATAAATCACCTTGATTGCTCCACCCTTTTCCCCCAACCCATTACCATAGCACCAGAGTGCTTATTCACAGACACAGCGCTACCGGTGGGCGGAGCACCCAAATCCCTACACTCGAAAAGGTCAACCGGCATGAAAAAAACATCGTCCGTTATGTCTTCCTCCAATCACGAATTTGCTCCTAGCACTGCTAAAATATATTTTCCCCCATCACGACACAAGGCTTCGGATGATAGCCACAGACATTTCCCTGTTAAGAATGTGTGGATGTGTTATGTATGAAAGTCTTATGTTTGAAAGATATGAAAAATGTATGAATGTGTAAAACAAGATAAATATCTTTGTGCTTAAAAAGTAAAAATAAGAAATAACGTGTAATTGCAAAAAATTGCAAACTACTGCGTACACGTGTTTCGTGCTTACAAGGAACCTCTTTTTTAATGCAAAATAAATGAGCTTATGGATGAAAAGATCTCCGACAAAGCTTTTGTCGGATGTCTTTTCATCCATAAGCTCACTTATTCTGCAATGAGAAAAGAGGTTCCTTGTGACCCCCGAAACACGTGTATGTAGAAAACTGCAATTGTTGCACAATTGTACGCGGCGATTCCTTATTTTTACGCATGAATGTGTGTTTGTACAGATGGTGTGCGTTAAGAGTAATGTGTGTATGTTTCTACAAATAGTAAAGAAACCAAATAGTGCTATACATGAAATAAATTATGAATGAATAGAAAATTAATGTAACGGAAGTATAAATGAGTGAAAATGAATTAAGTGATTGCATAAGATATTAAAATGTACTCAAATAAATGTATCAAATGTGTATGACAGAGTGTAGTGTATGTCGGTGAATGTAAATTGCGTATGAATCATGATTTACTTTTTGTAAGTTGTTGGAAAACGCGCGTGTGTGTGTTAAAGTGCATACCCCCTCCACAAAAAAATGTCCATGGCTATGTTGAATAAACGCTTAAAGCGTTTAAACTTTCCTGCGTTGATCAGCAAACATTAAATTTAAATACGAAAACAGTCTGAATTGATTAAGCAGATATAGCTGTTACCAAACAATAAAAAAAGAACATTAAGAATAAGTTTAAGTATTTTGCTTAAAACACCAAGATTCAAGTTACTAACTTCGAGAAAATATTTATCGCTTAAATTCTGTAAGAATTATTTTTTGCTCAGAAGCCAACAGAGATTTTAAGTTCAAAAACCAAAAATGAAGAATATTGATAGTTTTTAACTGCATGTTCAATATACAACACACTCAAAACTTACAAAAAAAGCAAAAAAAAAAAAAAAAAAAAAAGATGGGATGAATTTACATGGTTCTTGAATAAATAAATGTTATTCACTGTTAAAATTTACAACTAGAAAGTTTGAAAGAGCTAAATTCAATAGTGGCTTCTGAGTGAGTTACATAAATAAAAATAAAAACCTATAAAGAATTTCTGTGAAGAATTTAATGCTTAAATTATTAGAAATCATTAAGGGGTTACAGTACCTCAAAAATGATGAAACGATCAAAACATTTTTTGTTGCTTATTTCAAAACTAAAAACAATTCTGAACACAGGGGAAAAGTTTCATTGCTTTAGTTCAAATATTTAAAAAGTTATGAGTGGTTTTAGGCCATGCTCGCTATATGTTCTTACGCAAAAGAAAAACTTTAAATTGCTTTTTCTCGATGATGTTTTTTTTTTGTGTTTTCATGTCATCAGAATCCCTAAGGATTTTTTCTATTAAAGATACAGCTTAAAAGTAATATTTTTTGCAATTGGGAAAATATATTTGATAAAACTGTGCATTGGATAAGCATAGTATAAATTACTCAAATGTTTAAAGCATGTTAAACCTTTAAAAACCAAATTTTTTTTAAAAAACTGATTTTTTACATAATTAATCAGAGAAGATTTTCTAATAAACTCATAAGCAAATGAATGCACAGATTTTTAAAGATGATTATAATGATCGTTTAGCAAAAACTTTTTTTTTAAATTAGAGCAAAAATCAAAAAGCCTGAAAGATTTTAAAAAATTGAAATTTTCCTCAATTTTTTGAATTTTTTAAAAAAGTAGCCAATATTTTGTAATTTTGAAAATAAATTATTGATCACGAAAGAAATATAAAATTAAGTTAAATTTAAAAAACATGTTTGTTAGGTACTGTGACCCCTTAAAAATCCTTTTACAACGGAGCTCTAGGAAACCAGTACTTAGCTATGAATTTGCGTAGTGACTTTCAGCATTTG